>NW_027207833.1:0-78253 GCF_963455315.2 Globicephala melas
CACACAGAAAAAGAAACATCATAAGATATCAGTAATACACGGAATGTAAACTTGGCTACACAGGAACTGAATTACAGAACAGAACAGGGTCTCAAATTTAGAAAACCAACTTATGCTTGTTTAAGGGTAAAGGTGAGTTGGGGTGCTGCATAAAACCAGAGATTGAAATGAGCACAGATAAAGTTCCTTAAGCCAAATATGGAATAGACAAGAGCTACTCCTTGCTCAACGAAATGGACTCAACACCGCATATTAAACGCCTAAGAATGTACCTGACTCTTAAGTATCTTAAAACCTATGGATTGCTATGTCTCCGAAAGAGAATCAAGCGTGTGTACAGGGACATAAACGCAGCAGTGATAGGATTGGAGAGGTTCGGTGAGCAAATGAAGACCCTTTGAAGTCATATTGCATGGTACCCATTCCACGGGTTTCAACTACCCAGGTTTAAGGTATTCTTCCTTCAGCTAAAACATGCATGTGGAACCTAGAGTATGATCAACCATGTGATCGGGAGACGTGTTCAAATATGTCTCAGTTTTCGTACCCTGGTACTCGGGTGCAACATTCCAGACGCTTTACTAACACTCTCCCGACTTGGAGAGTCAGTCCCTTTAACCTCCTGTTTGGCCCAGTTTGCAATTTCTGCGGAAGATGAACAGGAATAGCGAGAACCAATGAGAGACTAGCTGGAGGTGTCTGGACGGGCAAATTTAACTCTCATTTCCCACCAGGAAGAGGAAATAACCAAAGGCTCAGCGTGCCGTGCCGGAACCAGATTAGGGCCTGAAGCCATCCTGCGGTGTTGCGGCCAGCTCACAAGAAAACGAGTTGAAGAAAGGAGCTCAGGGGCACTGTAATTCACAAACCTGCAGAGTTATAAATGACAACTATCGTCCAAAAATATACTGAAGTAAGGCTGCCAAGAGGACTTGAAAGCGGGGCAGAATTGCAGGAAACCGATTTCAGGAGGTAGACTGGAATTGCATTGAAAGCATAGGAAAAGAGGCAGAACGTCCACAATGATGCACTTGGCCAAAAAGGGCGTATGCGTTTTTTTCTGAATATATTCAGGAAAAAACGCATACGCCCTTTTTGGCCAACCAAGCAAGCTTGCAAAGGAAATCTGCACTACAATGAAGTCTCACTTCCCCCCGGTCAAAAGGGCCATCTGAAAAAAGTGTAAAATCCAGAAAGGCAGGACAGGCCATGGAGAACTGGGAGCCTTGTTATGCTGATGGGCGGGATGTAAATTGCCAACAGACACTCGGGAGAAGTGTATGGTGTTTCCTGAAACGTCTAAAAAACAAAGCAACAGAGCCTAGGGCACTTCCACTTATGGTCCTATAGCTTAGGGAAATTAAAATCAAAAAGATACAGCCACCCCAATGTTTGGGACGCCTCTGTTTACAAGAACCTCGTTTACCGTACAAGTTCAATATCACAGAAAGTGAAAAATGGATAAAGAACTTGTGGTACTTACGTACAATGCAGTATCACTCAGCAGTGAAATCTATGTCATCAGGCCCGTAGCAGCACAATGAGTGGATTCAGGTACGATGATTCTAACTGAAATAAGTCACACAGAAAAAGAAACATCATAAGATATCAGTAATACACGGAATGTAAACTTGGCTACACAGGAACTGAATTACAGAACAGAACAGGGTCTCAAATTTAGAAAACCAACTTATGCTTGTTTAAGGGTAAAGGTGAGTTGGGGTGCTGCATAAAACCAGAGATTGAAATGAGCACAGATAAAGTTCCTTAAGCCAAATATGGAATAGACAAGAGCTACTCCTTGCTCAACGAAATGGACTCAACACCGCATATTAAACGCCTAAGAATGTACCTGACTCTTAAGTATCTTAAAACCTATGGATTGCTATGTCTCCGAAAGAGAATCAAGCATGTGTACAGGGACATAAACGCAGCAGTGATAGGATTGGAGAGGTTCGGTGAGCAAATGAAGACCCTTTGAAGTCATATTGCATGGTACCCATTCCACGGGTTTCAACTACCCAGGTTTAAGGTATTCTTCCTTCAGCTAAAACATGCATGTGGAACCTAGAGTATGATCAACCATGTGATCGGGAGACGTGTTCAAATATGTCTCAGTTTTCGTACCCTGGTACTCGGGTGCAACATTCCAGACGCTTTACTAACACTCTCCCGACTTGGAGAGTCAGTGCCTTTAACCTCCTGTTTGGCCCAGTTTGCAATTTCTGCGGAAGATGAACAGGAATAGCGAGAACCAATGAGAGACTAGCTGGAGGTGTCTGGACGGGCAAATTTAACTCTCATTTCCCACCAGGAAGAGGAAATAACCAAAGGCTCAGCGTGCCGTGCCGGAACCAGATTAGGGCCTGAAGCCATCCTGCGGTGTTGCGGCCAGCTCACAAGAAAGCGAGTTGAAGAAAGGAGCTCAGGGGCACTGTAATTCACAAACCTGCAGAGTTATAAATGACAACTATCATCCAAAAATATACTGAAGTAAGGCTGCCAAGAGGACTTGAAAGCGGGGCAGAATTGCAGGAAACCGATTTCAGGAGGTAGACTGGAATTGCATTGAAAGCATAGGAAAAGAGGCAGAACGTCCACAATGATGCACTTGGCCAAAAAGGGCGTATGCGTTTTTTCCTGAATATATTCAGGAAAAAACGCATACGCCCTTTTTGGCCAACCAAGCAAGCTTGCAAAGGAAATCTGCACTACAATGAAGTCTCACTTCCCCCCGGTCAAAAGGGCCATCTGAAAAAAGTGTAAAATCCAGAAAGGCAGGACAGGCCATGGAGAACTGGGAGCCTTGTTATGCTGATGGGCGGGATGTAAATTGCCAACAGACACTCGGGAGAAGTGTATGGTGTTTCCTGAAACGTCTAAAAAACAAAGCAACAGAGCCTAGGGCACTTCCACTTATGGTCCTATAGCTTAGGGAAATTAAAATCAAAAAGATACAGCCACCCCAATGTTTGGGACGCCTCTGTTTACAAGAACCTCGTTTACCGTACAAGTTCAATATCACAGAAAGTGAAAAATGGATAAAGAACTTGTGGTACTTACGTACAATGCAGTATCACTCAGCAGTGAAATCTATGTCATCAGGCCCGTAGCAGCACAATGAGTGGATTCAGGTACGATGATTCTAACTGAAATAAGTCACACAGAAAAAGAAACATCATAAGATATCAGTAATACACGGAATGTAAACTTGGCTACACAGGAACTGAATTACAGAACAGAACAGGGTCTCAAATTTAGAAAACCAACTTATGCTTGTTTAAGGGTAAAGGTGAGTTGGGGTGCTGCATAAAACCAGAGATTGAAATGAGCACAGATAAAGTTCCTTAAGCCAAATATGGAATAGACAAGAGCTACTCCTTGCTCAACGAAATGGACTCAACACCGCATATTAAACGCCTAAGAATGTACCTGACTCTTAAGTATCTTAAAACCTATGGATTGCTATGTCTCCGAAAGAGAATCAAGCATGTGTACAGGGACATAAACGCAGCAGTGATAGGATTGGAGAGGTTCGGTGAGCAAATGAAGACCCTTTGAAGTCATATTGCATGGTACCCATTCCACGGGTTTCAACTACCCAGGTTTAAGGTATTCTTCCTTCAGCTAAAACATGCATGTGGAACCTAGAGTATGATCAACCATGTGATCGGGAGACGTGTTCAAATATGTCTCAGTTTTCGTACCCTGGTACTCGGGTGCAACATTCCAGACGCTTTACTAACACTCTCCCGACTTGGAGAGTCAGTGCCTTTAACCTCCTGTTTGGCCCAGTTTGCAATTTCTGCGGAAGATGAACAGGAATAGCGAGAACCAATGAGAGACTAGCTGGAGGTGTCTGGACGGGCAAATTTAACTCTCATTTCCCACCAGGAAGAGGAAATAACCAAAGGCTCAGCGTGCCGTGCCGGAACCAGATTAGGGCCTGAAGCCATCCTGCGGTGTTGCGGCCAGCTCACAAGAAAGCGAGTTGAAGAAAGGAGCTCAGGGGCACTGTAATTCACAAACCTGCAGAGTTATAAATGACAACTATCGTCCAAAAATATACTGAAGTAAGGCTGCCAAGAGGACTTGAAAGCGGGGCAGAATTGCAGGAAACCGATTTCAGGAGGTAGACTGGAATTGCATTGAAAGCATAGGAAAAGAGGCAGAACGTCCACAATGATGCACTTGGCCAAAAAGGGCGTATGCGTTTTTTCCTGAATATATTCAGGAAAAAACGCATACGCCCTTTTTGGCCAACCAAGCAAGCTTGCAAAGGAAATCTGCACTACAATGAAGTCTCACTTCCCCCCGGTCAAAAGGGCCATCTGAAAAAAGTGTAAAATCCAGAAAGGCAGGACAGGCCATGGAGAACTGGGAGCCTTGTTATGCTGATGGGCGGGATGTCAATTGCCAACAGACACTCGGGAGAAGTGTATGGTGTTTCCTGAAACGTCTAAAAAACAAAGCAACAGAGCCTAGGGCACTTCCACTTATGGTCCTATAGCTTAGGGAAATTAAAATCAAAAAGATACAGCCACCCCAATGTTTGGGACGCCTCTGTTTACAAGAACCTCGTTTACCGTACAAGTTCAATATCACAGAAAGTGAAAAATGGATAAAGAACTTGTGGTACTTACGTACAATGCAGTATCACTCAGCAGTGAAATCTATGTCATCAGGCCCGTAGCAGCACAATGAGTGGATTCAGGTACGATGATTCTAACTGAAATAAGTCACACAGAAAAAGAAACATCATAAGATATCAGTAATACACGGAATGTAAACTTGGCTACACAGGAACTGAATTACAGAACAGAACAGGGTCTCAAATTTAGAAAACCAACTTATGCTTGTTTAAGGGTAAAGGTGAGTTGGGGTGCTGCATAAAACCAGAGATTGAAATGAGCACAGATAAAGTTCCTTAAGCCAAATATGGAATAGACAAGAGCTACTCCTTGCTCAACGAAATGGACTCAACACCGCATATTAAACGCCTAAGAATGTACCTGACTCTTAAGTATCTTAAAACCTATGGATTGCTATGTCTCTGAAAGAGAATCAAGCATGTGTACAGGGACATAAACGCAGCAGTGATAGGATTGGAGAGGTTCGGTGAGCAAATGAAGACCCTTTGAAGTCATATTGCATGGTACCCATTCCACGGGTTTCAACTACCCAGGTTTAAGGTATTCTTCCTTCAGCTAAAACATGCATGTGGAACCTAGAGTATGATCAACCATGTGATCGGGAGACGTGTTCAAATATGTCTCAGTTTTCGTACCCTGGTACTCGGGTGCAACATTCCAGACGCTTTACTAACACTCTCCCGACTTGGAGAGTCAGTGCCTTTAACCTCCTGTTTGGCCCAGTTTGCAATTTCTGCGGAAGATGAACAGGAATAGCGAGAACCAATGAGAGACTAGCTGGAGGTGTCTGGACGGGCAAATTTAACTCTCATTTCCCACCAGGAAGAGGAAATAACCAAAGGCTCAGCGTGCCGTGCCGGAACCAGATTAGGGCCTGAAGCCATCCTGCGGTGTTGCGGCCAGCTCACAAGAAAGCGAGTTGAAGAAAGGAGCTCAGGGGCACTGTAATTCACAAACCTGCAGAGTTATAAATGACAACTATCGTCCAAAAATATACTGAAGTAAGGCTGCCAAGAGGACTTGAAAGCGGGGCAGAATTGCAGGAAACCGATTTCAGGAGGTAGACTGGAATTGCATTGAAAGCATAGGAAAAGAGGCAGAACGTCCACAATGATGCACTTGGCCAAAAAGGGCGTATGCGTTTTTTCCTGAATATATTCAGGAAAAAACGCATACGCCCTTTTTGGCCAACCAAGCAAGCTTGCAAAGGAAATCTGCACTACAATGAAGTCTCACTTCCCCCCGGTCAAAAGGGCCATCTGAAAAAAGTGTAAAATCCAGAAAGGCAGGACAGGCCATGGAGAACTGGGAGCCTTGTTATGCTGATGGGCGGGATGTCAATTGCCAACAGACACTCGGGAGAAGTGTATGGTGTTTCCTGAAACGTCTAAAAAACAAAGCAACAGAGCCTAGGGCACTTCCACTTATGGTCCTATAGCTTAGGGAAATTAAAATCAAAAAGATACAGCCACCCCAATGTTTGGGACGCCTCTGTTTACAAGAACCTCGTTTACCGTACAAGTTCAATATCACAGAAAGTGAAAAATGGATAAAGAACTTGTGGTACTTACGTACAATGCAGTATCACTCAGCAGTGAAATCTATGTCATCAGGCCCGTAGCAGCACAATGAGTGGATTCAGGTACGATGATTCTAACTGAAATAAGTCACACAGAAAAAGAAACATCATAAGATATCAGTAATACACGGAATGTAAACTTGGCTACACAGGAACTGAATTACAGAACAGAACAGGGTCTCAAATTTAGAAAACCAACTTATGCTTGTTTAAGGGTAAAGGTGAGTTGGGGTGCTGCATAAAACCAGAGATTGAAATGAGCACAGATAAAGTTCCTTAAGCCAAATATGGAATAGACAAGAGCTACTCCTTGCTCAACGAAATGGACTCAACACCGCATATTAAACGCCTAAGAATGTACCTGACTCTTAAGTATCTTAAAACCTATGGATTGCTATGTCTCCGAAAGAGAATCAAGCATGTGTACAGGGACATAAACGCAGCAGTGATAGGATTGGAGAGGTTCGGTGAGCAAATGAAGACCCTTTGAAGTCATATTGCATGGTACCCATTCCACGGGTTTCAACTACCCAGGTTTAAGGTATTCTTCCTTCAGCTAAAACATGCATGTGGAACCTAGAGTATGATCAACCATGTGATCGGGAGACGTGTTCAAATATGTCTCAGTTTTCGTACCCTGGTACTCGGGTGCAACATTCCAGACGCTTTACTAACACTCTCCCGACTTGGAGAGTCAGTCCCTTTAACCTCCTGTTTGGCCCAGTTTGCAATTTCTGCAGAAGATGAACAGGAATAGCGAGAACCAATGAGAGACTAGCTGGAGGTGTCTGGACGGGCAAATTTAACTCTCATTTCCCACCAGGAAGAGGAAATAACCAAAGGCTCAGCGTGCCGTGCCGGAACCAGATTAGGGCCTGAAGCCATCCTGCGGTGTTGCGGCCAGCTCACAAGAAAACGAGTTGAAGAAAGGAGCTCAGGGGCACTGTAATTCACAAACCTGCAGAGTTATAAATGACAACTATCGTCCAAAAATATACTGAAGTAAGGCTGCCAAGAGGACTTGAAAGCGGGGCAGAATTGCAGGAAACCGATTTCAGGAGGTAGACTGGAATTGCATTGAAAGCATAGGAAAAGAGGCAGAACGTCCACAATGATGCACTTGGCCAAAAAGGGCGTATGCGTTTTTTCCTGAATATATTCAGGAAAAAACGCATACGCCCTTTTTGGCCAACCAAGCAAGCTTGCAAAGGAAATCTGCACTACAATGAAGTCTCACTTCCCCCCGGTCAAAAGGGCAATCTGAAAAAAGTGTAAAATCCAGAAAGGCAGGACAGGCCATGGAGAACTGGGAGCCTTGTTATGCTGATGGGCGGGATGTAAATTGCCAACAGACACTCGGGAGAAGTGTATGGTGTTTCCTGAAACGTCTAAAAAACAAAGCAACAGAGCCTAGGGCACTTCCACTTATGGTCCTATAGCTTAGGGAAATTAAAATCAAAAAGATACAGCCACCCCAATGTTTGGGACGCCTCTGTTTACAAGAACCTCGTTTACCGTACAAGTTCAATATCACAGAAAGTGAAAAATGGATAAAGAACTTGTGGTACTTACGTACAATGCAGTATCACTCAGCAGTGAAATCTATGTCATCAGGCCCGTAGCAGCACAATGAGTGGATTCAGGTACGATGATTCTAACTGAAATAAGTCACACAGAAAAAGAAACATCATAAGATATCAGTAATACACGGAATGTAAACTTGGCTACACAGGAACTGAATTACAGAACAGAACAGGGTCTCAAATTTAGAAAACCAACTTATGCTTGTTTAAGGGTAAAGGTGAGTTGGGGTGCTGCATAAAACCAGAGATTGAAATGAGCACAGATAAAGTTCCTTAAGCCAAATATGGAATAGACAAGAGCTACTCCTTGCTCAACGAAATGGACTCAACACCGCATATTAAACGCCTAAGAATGTACCTGACTCTTAAGTATCTTAAAACCTATGGATTGCTATGTCTCCGAAAGAGAATCAAGCATGTGTACAGGGACATAAACGCAGCAGTGATAGGATTGGAGAGGTTCGGTGAGCAAATGAAGACCCTTTGAAGTCATATTGCATGGTACCCATTCCACGGGTTTCAACTACCCAGGTTTAAGGTATTCTTCCTTCAGCTAAAACATGCATGTGGAACCTAGAGTATGATCAACCATGTGATCGGGAGACGTGTTCAAATATGTCTCAGTTTTCGTACCCTGGTACTCGGGTGCAACATTCCAGACGCTTTACTAACACTCTCCCGACTTGGAGAGTCAGTCCCTTTAACCTCCTGTTTGGCCCAGTTTGCAATTTCTGCAGAAGATGAACAGGAATAGCGAGAACCAATGAGAGACTAGCTGGAGGTGTCTGGACGGGCAAATTTAACTCTCATTTCCCACCAGGAAGAGGAAATAACCAAAGGCTCAGCGTGCCGTGCCTGAACCAGATTAGGGCCTGAAGCCATCCTGCGGTGTTGCGGCCAGCTCACAAGAAAACGAGTTGAAGAAAGGAGCTCAGGGGCACTGTAATTCACAAACCTGCAGAGTTATAAATGACAACTATCATCCAAAAATATACTGAAGTAAGGCTGCCAAGAGGACTTGAAAGCGGGGCAGAATTGCAGGAAACCGATTTCAGGAGGTAGACTGGAATTGCATTGAAAGCATAGGAAAAGAGGCAGAACGTCCACAATGATGCACTTGGCCAAAAAGGGCGTATGCGTTTTTTCCTGAATATATTCAGGAAAAAACGCATACGCCCTTTTTGGCCAACCAAGCAAGCTTGCAAAGGAAATCTGCACTACAATGAAGTCTCACTTCCCCCCGGTCAAAAGGGCCATCTGAAAAAAGTGTAAAATCCAGAAAGGCAGGACAGGCCATGGAGAACTGGGAGCCTTGTTATGCTGATGGGCGGGATGTAAATTGCCAACAGACACTCGGGAGAAGTGTACGGTGTTTCCTGAAACGTCTAAAAAACAAAGCAACAGAGCCTAGGGCACTTCCACTTATGGTCCTATAGCTTAGGGAAATTAAAATCAAAAAGATACAGCCACCCCAATGTTTGGGACGCCTCTGTTTACAAGAACCTCGTTTACCGTACAAGTTCAATATCACAGAAAGTGAAAAATGGATAAAGAACTTGTGGTACTTACGTACAATGCAGTATCACTCAGCAGTGAAATCTATGTCATCAGGCCCGTAGCAGCACAATGAGTGGATTCAGGTACGATGATTCTAACTGAAATAAGTCACACAGAAAAAGAAACATCATAAGATATCAGTAATACACGGAATGTAAACTTGGCTACACAGGAACTGAATTACAGAACAGAACAGGGTCTCAAATTTAGAAAACCAACTTATGCTTGTTTAAGGGTAAAGGTGAGTTGGGGTGCTGCATAAAACCAGAGATTGAAATGAGCACAGATAAAGTTCCTTAAGCCAAATATGGAATAGACAAGAGCTACTCCTTGCTCAACGAAATGGACTCAACACCGCATATTAAACGCCTAAGAATGTACCTGACTCTTAAGTATCTTAAAACCTATGGATTGCTATGTCTCCGAAAGAGAATCAAGCATGTGTACAGGGACATAAACGCAGCAGTGATAGGATTGGAGAGGTTCGGTGAGCAAATGAAGACCCTTTGAAGTCATATTGCATGGTACCCATTCCACGGGTTTCAACTACCCAGGTTTAAGGTATTCTTCCTTCAGCTAAAACATGCATGTGGAACCTAGAGTATGATCAACCATGTGATCGGGAGACGTGTTCAAATATGTCTCAGTTTTCGTACCCTGGTACTCGGGTGCAACATTCCAGACGCTTTACTAACACTCTCCCGACTTGGAGAGTCAGTCCCTTTAACCTCCTGTTTGGCCCAGTTTGCAATTTCTGCGGAAGATGAACAGGAATAGCGAGAACCAATGAGAGACTAGCTGGAGGTGTCTGGACGGGCAAATTTAACTCTCATTTCCCACCAGGAAGAGGAAATAACCAAAGGCTCAGTGTGCCGTGCCGGAACCAGATTAGGGCCTGAAGCCATCCTGCGGTGTTGCAGCCAGCTCACAAGAAAACGAGTTGAAGAAAGGAGCTCAGGGGCACTGTAATTCACAAACCTGCAGAGTTATAAATGACAACTATCGTCCAAAAATATACTGAAGTAAGGCTGCCAAGAGGACTTGAAAGCGGGGCAGAATTGCAGGAAACCGATTTCAGGAGGTAGACTGGAATTGCATTGAAAGCATAGGAAAAGAGGCAGAACGTCCACAATGATGCACTTGGCCAAAAAGGGCGTATGCGTTTTTTCCTGAATATATTAAGGAAAAAACGCATACGCCCTTTTTGGCCAACCAAGCAAGCTTGCAAAGGAAATCTGCACTACAATGAAGTCTCACTTCCCCCCGGTCAAAAGGGCAATCTGAAAAAAGTGTAAAATCCAGAAAGGCAGGACAGGCCATGGAGAACTGGGAGCCTTGTTATGCTGATGGGCGGGATGTAAATTGCCAACAGACACTCGGGAGAAGTGTATGGTGTTTCCTGAAACGTCTAAAAAACAAAGCAACAGAGCCTAGGGCACTTCCACTTATGGTCCTGTAGCTTAGGGAAATTAAAATCAAAAAGATACAGCCACCCCAATGTTTGGGACGCCTCTGTTTACAAGAACCTCGTTTACCGTACAAGTTCAATATCACAGAAAGTGAAAAATGGATAAAGAACTTGTGGTACTTACGTACAATGCAGTATCACTCAGCAGTGAAATCTATGTCATCAGGCCCGTAGCAGCACAATGAGTGGATTCAGGTACGATGATTCTAACTGAAATAAGTCACACAGAAAAAGAAACATCATAAGATATCAGTAATACACGGAATGTAAACTTGGCTACACAGGAACTGAATTACAGAACAGAACAGGGTCTCAAATTTAGAAAACCAACTTATGCTTGTTTAAGGGTAAAGGTGAGTTGGGGTGCTGCATAAAACCAGAGATTGAAATGAGCACAGATAAAGTTCCTTAAGCCAAATATGGAATAGACAAGAGCTACTCCTTGCTCAACGAAATGGACTCAACACCGCATATTAAACGCCTAAGAATGTACCTGACTCTTAAGTATCTTAAAACCTATGGATTGCTATGTCTCCGAAAGAGAATCAAGCATGTGTACAGGGACATAAACGCAGCAGTGATAGGATTGGAGAGGTTCGGTGAGCAAATGAAGACCCTTTGAAGTCATATTGCATGGTACCCATTCCACGGGTTTCAACTACCCAGGTTTAAGGTATTCTTCCTTCAGCTAAAACATGCATGTGGAACCTAGAGTATGATCAACCATGTGATCGGGAGACGTGTTCAAATATGTCTCAGTTTTCGTACCCTGGTACTCGGGTGCAACATTCCAGACGCTTTACTAACACTCTCCCGACTTGGAGAGTCAGTCCCTTTAACCTCCTGTTTGGCCCAGTTTGCAATTTCTGCGGAAGATGAACAGGAATAGCGAGAACCAATGAGAGACTAGCTGGAGGTGTCTGGACGGGCAAATTTAACTCTCATTTCCCACCAGGAAGAGGAAATAACCAAAGGCTCAGCGTGCCGTGCCGGAACCAGATTAGGGCCTGAAGCCATCCTGCGGTGTTGCGGCCAGCTCACAAGAAAACGAGTTGAAGAAAGGAGCTCAGGGGCACTGTAATTCACAAACCTGCAGAGTTATAAATGACAACTATCGTCCAAAAATATACTGAAGTAAGGCTGCCAAGAGGACTTGAAAGCGGGGCAGAATTGCAGGAAACCGATTTCAGGAGGTAGACTGGAATTGCATTGAAAGCATAGGAAAAGAGGCAGAACGTCCACAATGATGCACTTGGCCAAAAAGGGCGTATGCGTTTTTTCCTGAATATATTCAGGAAAAAACGCATACGCCCTTTTTGGCCAACCAAGCAAGCTTGCAAAGGAAATCTGCACTACAATGAAGTCTCACTTCCCCCCGGTCAAAAGGGCCATCTGAAAAAAGTGTAAAATCCAGAAAGGCAGGACAGGCCATGGAGAACTGGGAGCCTTGTTATGCTGATGGGCGGGATGTCAATTGCCAACAGACACTCGGGAGAAGTGTATGGTGTTTCCTGAAACGTCTAAAAAACAAAGCAACAGAGCCTAGGGCACTTCCACTTATGGTCCTATAGCTTAGGGAAATTAAAATCAAAAAGATACAGCCACCCCAATGTTTGGGACGCCTCTGTTTACAAGAACCTCGTTTACCGTACAAGTTCAATATCACAGAAAGTGAAAAATGGATAAAGAACTTGTGGTACTTACGTACAATGCAGTATCACTCAGCAGTGAAATCTATGTCATCAGGCCCGTAGCAGCACAATGAGTGGATTCAGGTACGATGATTCTAACTGAAATAAGTCACACAGAAAAAGAAACATCATAAGATATCAGTAATACACGGAATGTAAACTTGGCTACACAGGAACTGAATTACAGAACAGAACAGGGTCTCAAATTTAGAAAACCAACTTATGCTTGTTTAAGGGTAAAGGTGAGTTGGGGTGCTGCATAAAACCAGAGATTGAAATGAGCACAGATAAAGTTCCTTAAGCCAAATATGGAATAGACAAGAGCTACTCCTTGCTCAACGAAATGGACTCAACACCGCATATTAAACGCCTAAGAATGTACCTGACTCTTAAGTATCTTAAAACCTATGGATTGCTATGTCTCCGAAAGAGAATCAAGCATGTGTACAGGGACATAAACGCAGCAGTGATAGGATTGGAGAGGTTCGGTGAGCAAATGAAGACCCTTTGAAGTCATATTGCATGGTACCCATTCCACGGGTTTCAACTACCCAGGTTTAAGGTATTCTTCCTTCAGCTAAAACATGCATGTGGAACCTAGAGTATGATCAACCATGTGATCGGGAGACGTGTTCAAATATGTCTCAGTTTTCGTACCCTGGTACTCGGGTGCAGCATTCCAGACGCTTTACTAACACTCTCCCGACTTGGAGAGTCAGTCCCTTTAACCTCCTGTTTGGCCCAGTTTGCAATTTCTGCGGAAGATGAACAGGAATAGCGAGAACCAATGAGAGACTAGCTGGAGGTGTCTGGACGGGCAAATTTAACTCTCATTTCCCACCAGGAAGAGGAAATAACCAAAGGCTCAGCGTGCCGTGCCGGAACCAGATTAGGGCCTGAAGCCATCCTGCGGTGTTGCGGCCAGCTCACAAGAAAACGAGTTGAAGAAAGGAGCTCAGGGGCACTGTAATTCACAAACCTGCAGAGTTATAAATGACAACTATCGTCCAAAAATATACTGAAGTAAGGCTGCCAAGAGGACTTGAAAGCGGGGCAGAATTGCAGGAAACCGATTTCAGGAGGTAGACTGGAATTGCATTGAAAGCATAGGAAAAGAGGCAGAACGTCCACAATGATGCACTTGGCCAAAAAGGGCGTATGCGTTTTTTCCTGAATATATTCAGGAAAAAACGCATACGCCCTTTTTGGCCAACCAAGCAAGCTTGCAAAGGAAATCTGCACTACAATGAAGTCTCACTTCCCCCCGGTCAAAAGGGCCATCTGAAAAAAGTGTAAAATCCAGAAAGGCAGGACAGGCCATGGAGAACTGGGAGCCTTGTTATGCTGATGGGCGGGATGTAAATTGCCAACAGACACTCGGGAGAAGTGTATGGTGTTTCCTGAAACGTCTAAAAAACAAAGCAACAGAGCCTAGGGCACTTCCACTTATGGTCCTATAGCTTAGGGAAATTAAAATCAAAAAGATACAGCCACCCCAATGTTTGGGACGCCTCTGTTTACAAGAACCTCGTTTACCGTACAAGTTCAATATCACAGAAAGTGAAAAATGGATAAAGAACTTGTGGTACTTACGTACAATGCAGTATCACTCAGCAGTGAAATCTATGTCATCAGGCCCGTAGCAGCACAATGAGTGGATTCAGGTACGATGATTCTAACTGAAATAAGTCACACAGAAAAAGAAACATCATAAGATATCAGTAATACACGGAATGTAAACTTGGCTACACAGGAACTGAATTACAGAACAGAACAGGGTCTCAAATTTAGAAAACCAACTTATGCTTGTTTAAGGGTAAAGGTGAGTTGGGGTGCTGCATAAAACCAGAGATTGAAATGAGCACAGATAAAGTTCCTTAAGCCAAATATGGAATAGACAAGAGCTACTCCTTGCTCAACGAAATGGACTCAACACCGCATATTAAACGCCTAAGAATGTACCTGACTCTTAAGTATCTTAAAACCTATGGATTGCTATGTCTCCGAAAGAGAATCAAGCATGTGTACAGGGACATAAACGCAGCAGTGATAGGATTGGAGAGGTTCGGTGAGCAAATGAAGACCCTTTGAAGTCATATTGCATGGTACCCATTCCACGGGTTTCAACTACCCAGGTTTAAGGTATTCTTCCTTCAGCTAAAACATGCATGTGGAACCTAGAGTATGATCAACCATGTGATCGGGAGACGTGTTCAAATATGTCTCAGTTTTCGTACCCTGGTACTCGGGTGCAACATTCCAGACGCTTTACTAACACTCTCCCGACTTGGAGAGTCAGTGCCTTTAACCTCCTGTTTGGCCCAGTTTGCAATTTCTGCGGAAGATGAACAGGAATAGCGAGAACCAATGAGAGACTAGCTGGAGGTGTCTGGACGGGCAAATTTAACTCTCATTTCCCACCAGGAAGAGGAAATAACCAAAGGCTCAGCGTGCCGTGCCGGAACCAGATTAGGGCCTGAAGCCATCCTGCGGTGTTGCGGCCAGCTCACAAGAAAGCGAGTTGAAGAAAGGAGCTCAGGGGCACTGTAATTCACAAACCTGCAGAGTTATAAATGACAACTATCGTCCAAAAATATACTGAAGTAAGGCTGCCAAGAGGACTTGAAAGCGGGGCAGAATTGCAGGAAACCGATTTCAGGAGGTAGACTGGAATTGCATTGAAAGCATAGGAAAAGAGGCAGAACGTCCACAATGATGCACTTGGCCAAAAAGGGCGT
The DNA here is from genome assembly GCF_963455315.2 of Globicephala melas. Lineage (NCBI taxonomy): Eukaryota > Metazoa > Chordata > Mammalia > Artiodactyla > Delphinidae > Globicephala > Globicephala melas. Next base: position 15,269 of record NW_027207833.1, read on the forward strand.
ATGCGTTTTTTCCTGAATATATTCAGGAAAAAACGCATACGCCCTTTTTGGCCAACCAAGCAAGCTTGCAAAGGAAATCTGCACTACAATGAAGTCTCACTTCCCCCCGGTCAAAAGGGCCATCTGAAAAAAGTGTAAAATCCAGAAAGGCAGGACAGGCCATGGAGAACTGGGAGCCTTGTTATGCTGATGGGCGGGATGTCAATTGCCAACAGACACTCGGGAGAAGTGTATGGTGTTTCCTGAAACGTCTAAAAAACAAAGCAACAGAGCCTAGGGCACTTCCACTTATGGTCCTATAGCTTAGGGAAATTAAAATCAAAAAGATACAGCCACCCCAATGTTTGGGACGCCTCTGTTTACAAGAACCTCGTTTACCGTACAAGTTCAATATCACAGAAAGTGAAAAATGGATAAAGAACTTGTGGTACTTACGTACAATGCAGTATCACTCAGCAGTGAAATCTATGTCATCAGGCCCGTAGCAGCACAATGAGTGGATTCAGGTACGATGATTCTAACTGAAATAAGTCACACAGAAAAAGAAACATCATAAGATATCAGTAATACACGGAATGTAAACTTGGCTACACAGGAACTGAATTACAGAACAGAACAGGGTCTCAAATTTAGAAAACCAACTTATGCTTGTTTAAGGGTAAAGGTGAGTTGGGGTGCTGCATAAAACCAGAGATTGAAATGAGCACAGATAAAGTTCCTTAAGCCAAATATGGAATAGACAAGAGCTACTCCTTGCTCAACGAAATGGACTCAACACCGCATATTAAACGCCTAAGAATGTACCTGACTCTTAAGTATCTTAAAACCTATGGATTGCTATGTCTCTGAAAGAGAATCAAGCATGTGTACAGGGACATAAACGCAGCAGTGATAGGATTGGAGAGGTTCGGTGAGCAAATGAAGACCCTTTGAAGTCATATTGCATGGTACCCATTCCACGGGTTTCAACTACCCAGGTTTAAGGTATTCTTCCTTCAGCTAAAACATGCATGTGGAACCTAGAGTATGATCAACCATGTGATCGGGAGACGTGTTCAAATATGTCTCAGTTTTCGTACCCTGGTACTCGGGTGCAACATTCCAGACGCTTTACTAACACTCTCCCGACTTGGAGAGTCAGTGCCTTTAACCTCCTGTTTGGCCCAGTTTGCAATTTCTGCGGAAGATGAACAGGAATAGCGAGAACCAATGAGAGACTAGCTGGAGGTGTCTGGACGGGCAAATTTAACTCTCATTTCCCACCAGGAAGAGGAAATAACCAAAGGCTCAGCGTGCCGTGCCGGAACCAGATTAGGGCCTGAAGCCATCCTGCGGTGTTGCGGCCAGCTCACAAGAAAGCGAGTTGAAGAAAGGAGCTCAGGGGCACTGTAATTCACAAACCTGCAGAGTTATAAATGACAACTATCGTCCAAAAATATACTGAAGTAAGGCTGCCAAGAGGACTTGAAAGCGGGGCAGAATTGCAGGAAACCGATTTCAGGAGGTAGACTGGAATTGCATTGAAAGCATAGGAAAAGAGGCAGAACGTCCACAATGATGCACTTGGCCAAAAAGGGCGTATGCGTTTTTTCCTGAATATATTCAGGAAAAAACGCATACGCCCTTTTTGGCCAACCAAGCAAGCTTGCAAAGGAAATCTGCACTACAATGAAGTCTCACTTCCCCCCGGTCAAAAGGGCCATCTGAAAAAAGTGTAAAATCCAGAAAGGCAGGACAGGCCATGGAGAACTGGGAGCCTTGTTATGCTGATGGGCGGGATGTCAATTGCCAACAGACACTCGGGAGAAGTGTATGGTGTTTCCTGAAACGTCTAAAAAACAAAGCAACAGAGCCTAGGGCACTTCCACTTATGGTCCTATAGCTTAGGGAAATTAAAATCAAAAAGATACAGCCACCCCAATGTTTGGGACGCCTCTGTTTACAAGAACCTCGTTTACCGTACAAGTTCAATATCACAGAAAGTGAAAAATGGATAAAGAACTTGTGGTACTTACGTACAATGCAGTATCACTCAGCAGTGAAATCTATGTCATCAGGCCCGTAGCAGCACAATGAGTGGATTCAGGTACGATGATTCTAACTGAAATAAGTCACACAGAAAAAGAAACATCATAAGATATCAGTAATACACGGAATGTAAACTTGGCTACACAGGAACTGAATTACAGAACAGAACAGGGTCTCAAATTTAGAAAACCAACTTATGCTTGTTTAAGGGTAAAGGTGAGTTGGGGTGCTGCATAAAACCAGAGATTGAAATGAGCACAGATAAAGTTCCTTAAGCCAAATATGGAATAGACAAGAGCTACTCCTTGCTCAACGAAATGGACTCAACACCGCATATTAAACGCCTAAGAATGTACCTGACTCTTAAGTATCTTAAAACCTATGGATTGCTATGTCTCCGAAAGAGAATCAAGCATGTGTACAGGGACATAAACGCAGCAGTGATAGGATTGGAGAGGTTCGGTGAGCAAATGAAGACCCTTTGAAGTCATATTGCATGGTACCCATTCCACGGGTTTCAACTACCCAGGTTTAAGGTATTCTTCCTTCAGCTAAAACATGCATGTGGAACCTAGAGTATGATCAACCATGTGATCGGGAGACGTGTTCAAATATGTCTCAGTTTTCGTACCCTGGTACTCGGGTGCAACATTCCAGACGCTTTACTAACACTCTCCCGACTTGGAGAGTCAGTCCCTTTAACCTCCTGTTTGGCCCAGTTTGCAATTTCTGCAGAAGATGAACAGGAATAGCGAGAACCAATGAGAGACTAGCTGGAGGTGTCTGGACGGGCAAATTTAACTCTCATTTCCCACCAGGAAGAGGAAATAACCAAAGGCTCAGCGTGCCGTGCCGGAACCAGATTAGGGCCTGAAGCCATCCTGCGGTGTTGCGGCCAGCTCACAAGAAAACGAGTTGAAGAAAGGAGCTCAGGGGCACTGTAATTCACAAACCTGCAGAGTTATAAATGACAACTATCGTCCAAAAATATACTGAAGTAAGGCTGCCAAGAGGACTTGAAAGCGGGGCAGAATTGCAGGAAACCGATTTCAGGAGGTAGACTGGAATTGCATTGAAAGCATAGGAAAAGAGGCAGAACGTCCACAATGATGCACTTGGCCAAAAAGGGCGTATGCGTTTTTTCCTGAATATATTCAGGAAAAAACGCATACGCCCTTTTTGGCCAACCAAGCAAGCTTGCAAAGGAAATCTGCACTACAATGAAGTCTCACTTCCCCCCGGTCAAAAGGGCAATCTGAAAAAAGTGTAAAATCCAGAAAGGCAGGACAGGCCATGGAGAACTGGGAGCCTTGTTATGCTGATGGGCGGGATGTAAATTGCCAACAGACACTCGGGAGAAGTGTATGGTGTTTCCTGAAACGTCTAAAAAACAAAGCAACAGAGCCTAGGGCACTTCCACTTATGGTCCTATAGCTTAGGGAAATTAAAATCAAAAAGATACAGCCACCCCAATGTTTGGGACGCCTCTGTTTACAAGAACCTCGTTTACCGTACAAGTTCAATATCACAGAAAGTGAAAAATGGATAAAGAACTTGTGGTACTTACGTACAATGCAGTATCACTCAGCAGTGAAATCTATGTCATCAGGCCCGTAGCAGCACAATGAGTGGATTCAGGTACGATGATTCTAACTGAAATAAGTCACACAGAAAAAGAAACATCATAAGATATCAGTAATACACGGAATGTAAACTTGGCTACACAGGAACTGAATTACAGAACAGAACAGGGTCTCAAATTTAGAAAACCAACTTATGCTTGTTTAAGGGTAAAGGTGAGTTGGGGTGCTGCATAAAACCAGAGATTGAAATGAGCACAGATAAAGTTCCTTAAGCCAAATATGGAATAGACAAGAGCTACTCCTTGCTCAACGAAATGGACTCAACACCGCATATTAAACGCCTAAGAATGTACCTGACTCTTAAGTATCTTAAAACCTATGGATTGCTATGTCTCCGAAAGAGAATCAAGCATGTGTACAGGGACATAAACGCAGCAGTGATAGGATTGGAGAGGTTCGGTGAGCAAATGAAGACCCTTTGAAGTCATATTGCATGGTACCCATTCCACGGGTTTCAACTACCCAGGTTTAAGGTATTCTTCCTTCAGCTAAAACATGCATGTGGAACCTAGAGTATGATCAACCATGTGATCGGGAGACGTGTTCAAATATGTCTCAGTTTTCGTACCCTGGTACTCGGGTGCAACATTCCAGACGCTTTACTAACACTCTCCCGACTTGGAGAGTCAGTCCCTTTAACCTCCTGTTTGGCCCAGTTTGCAATTTCTGCAGAAGATGAACAGGAATAGCGAGAACCAATGAGAGACTAGCTGGAGGTGTCTGGACGGGCAAATTTAACTCTCATTTCCCACCAGGAAGAGGAAATAACCAAAGGCTCAGCGTGCCGTGCCTGAACCAGATTAGGGCCTGAAGCCATCCTGCGGTGTTGCGGCCAGCTCACAAGAAAACGAGTTGAAGAAAGGAGCTCAGGGGCACTGTAATTCACAAACCTGCAGAGTTATAAATGACAACTATCATCCAAAAATATACTGAAGTAAGGCTGCCAAGAGGACTTGAAAGCGGGGCAGAATTGCAGGAAACCGATTTCAGGAGGTAGACTGGAATTGCATTGAAAGCATAGGAAAAGAGGCAGAACGTCCACAATGATGCACTTGGCCAAAAAGGGCGTATGCGTTTTTTCCTGAATATATTCAGGAAAAAACGCATACGCCCTTTTTGGCCAACCAAGCAAGCTTGCAAAGGAAATCTGCACTACAATGAAGTCTCACTTCCCCCCGGTCAAAAGGGCCATCTGAAAAAAGTGTAAAATCCAGAAAGGCAGGACAGGCCATGGAGAACTGGGAGCCTTGTTATGCTGATGGGCGGGATGTAAATTGCCAACAGACACTCGGGAGAAGTGTACGGTGTTTCCTGAAACGTCTAAAAAACAAAGCAACAGAGCCTAGGGCACTTCCACTTATGGTCCTATAGCTTAGGGAAATTAAAATCAAAAAGATACAGCCACCCCAATGTTTGGGACGCCTCTGTTTACAAGAACCTCGTTTACCGTACAAGTTCAATATCACAGAAAGTGAAAAATGGATAAAGAACTTGTGGTACTTACGTACAATGCAGTATCACTCAGCAGTGAAATCTATGTCATCAGGCCCGTAGCAGCACAATGAGTGGATTCAGGTACGATGATTCTAACTGAAATAAGTCACACAGAAAAAGAAACATCATAAGATATCAGTAATACACGGAATGTAAACTTGGCTACACAGGAACTGAATTACAGAACAGAACAGGGTCTCAAATTTAGAAAACCAACTTATGCTTGTTTAAGGGTAAAGGTGAGTTGGGGTGCTGCATAAAACCAGAGATTGAAATGAGCACAGATAAAGTTCCTTAAGCCAAATATGGAATAGACAAGAGCTACTCCTTGCTCAACGAAATGGACTCAACACCGCATATTAAACGCCTAAGAATGTACCTGACTCTTAAGTATCTTAAAACCTATGGATTGCTATGTCTCCGAAAGAGAATCAAGCATGTGTACAGGGACATAAACGCAGCAGTGATAGGATTGGAGAGGTTCGGTGAGCAAATGAAGACCCTTTGAAGTCATATTGCATGGTACCCATTCCACGGGTTTCAACTACCCAGGTTTAAGGTATTCTTCCTTCAGCTAAAACATGCATGTGGAACCTAGAGTATGATCAACCATGTGATCGGGAGACGTGTTCAAATATGTCTCAGTTTTCGTACCCTGGTACTCGGGTGCAACATTCCAGACGCTTTACTAACACTCTCCCGACTTGGAGAGTCAGTCCCTTTAACCTCCTGTTTGGCCCAGTTTGCAATTTCTGCGGAAGATGAACAGGAATAGCGAGAACCAATGAGAGACTAGCTGGAGGTGTCTGGACGGGCAAATTTAACTCTCATTTCCCACCAGGAAGAGGAAATAACCAAAGGCTCAGTGTGCCGTGCCGGAACCAGATTAGGGCCTGAAGCCATCCTGCGGTGTTGCAGCCAGCTCACAAGAAAACGAGTTGAAGAAAGGAGCTCAGGGGCACTGTAATTCACAAACCTGCAGAGTTATAAATGACAACTATCATCCAAAAATATACTGAAGTAAGGCTGCCAAGAGGACTTGAAAGCGGGGCAGAATTGCAGGAAACCGATTTCAGGAGGTAGACTGGAATTGCATTGAAAGCATAGGAAAAGAGGCAGAACGTCCACAATGATGCACTTGGCCAAAAAGGGCGTATGCGTTTTTTCCTGAATATATTAAGGAAAAAACGCATACGCCCTTTTTGGCCAACCAAGCAAGCTTGCAAAGGAAATCTGCACTACAATGAAGTCTCACTTCCCCCCGGTCAAAAGGGCAATCTGAAAAAAGTGTAAAATCCAGAAAGGCAGGACAGGCCATGGAGAACTGGGAGCCTTGTTATGCTGATGGGCGGGATGTAAATTGCCAACAGACACTCGGGAGAAGTGTATGGTGTTTCCTGAAACGTCTAAAAAACAAAGCAACAGAGCCTAGGGCACTTCCACTTATGGTCCTATAGCTTAGGGAAATTAAAATCAAAAAGATACAGCCACCCCAATGTTTGGGACGCCTCTGTTTACAAGAACCTCGTTTACCGTACAAGTTCAATATCACAGAAAGTGAAAAATGGATAAAGAACTTGTGGTACTTACGTACAATGCAGTATCACTCAGCAGTGAAATCTATGTCATCAGGCCCGTAGCAGCACAATGAGTGGATTCAGGTACGATGATTCTAACTGAAATAAGTCACACAGAAAAAGAAACATCATAAGATATCAGTAATACACGGAATGTAAACTTGGCTACACAGGAACTGAATTACAGAACAGAACAGGGTCTCAAATTTAGAAAACCAACTTATGCTTGTTTAAGGGTAAAGGTGAGTTGGGGTGCTGCATAAAACCAGAGATTGAAATGAGCACAGATAAAGTTCCTTAAGCCAAATATGGAATAGACAAGAGCTACTCCTTGCTCAACGAAATGGACTCAACACCGCATATTAAACGCCTAAGAATGTACCTGACTCTTAAGTATCTTAAAACCTATGGATTGCTATGTCTCCGAAAGAGAATCAAGCATGTGTACAGGGACATAAACGCAGCAGTGATAGGATTGGAGAGGTTCGGTGAGCAAATGAAGACCCTTTGAAGTCATATTGCATGGTACCCATTCCACGGGTTTCAACTACCCAGGTTTAAGGTATTCTTCCTTCAGCTAAAACATGCATGTGGAACCTAGAGTATGATCAACCATGTGATCGGGAGACGTGTTCAAATATGTCTCAGTTTTCGTACCCTGGTACTCGGGTGCAACATTCCAGACGCTTTACTAACACTCTCCCGACTTGGAGAGTCAGTCCCTTTAACCTCCTGTTTGGCCCAGTTTGCAATTTCTGCGGAAGATGAACAGGAATAGCGAGAACCAATGAGAGACTAGCTGGAGGTGTCTGGACGGGCAAATTTAACTCTCATTTCCCACCAGGAAGAGGAAATAACCAAAGGCTCAGCGTGCCGTGCCGGAACCAGATTAGGGCCTGAAGCCATCCTGCGGTGTTGCGGCCAGCTCACAAGAAAACGAGTTGAAGAAAGGAGCTCAGGGGCACTGTAATTCACAAACCTGCAGAGTTATAAATGACAACTATCGTCCAAAAATATACTGAAGTAAGGCTGCCAAGAGGACTTGAAAGCGGGGCAGAATTGCAGGAAACCGATTTCAGGAGGTAGACTGGAATTGCATTGAAAGCATAGGAAAAGAGGCAGAACGTCCACAATGATGCACTTGGCCAAAAAGGGCGTATGCGTTTTTTCCTGAATATATTCAGGAAAAAACGCATACGCCCTTTTTGGCCAACCAAGCAAGCTTGCAAAGGAAATCTGCACTACAATGAAGTCTCACTTCCCCCCGGTCAAAAGGGCCATCTGAAAAAAGTGTAAAATCCAGAAAGGCAGGACAGGCCATGGAGAACTGGGAGCCTTGTTATGCTGATGGGCGGGATGTCAATTGCCAACAGACACTCGGGAGAAGTGTATGGTGTTTCCTGAAACGTCTAAAAAACAAAGCAACAGAGCCTAGGGCACTTCCACTTATGGTCCTATAGCTTAGGGAAATCAAAATCAAAAAGATACAGCCACCCCAATGTTTGGGACGCCTCTGTTTACAAGAACCTCGTTTACCGTACAAGTTCAATATCACAGAAAGTGAAAAATGGATAAAGAACTTGTGGTACTTACGTACAATGCAGTATCACTCAGCAGTGAAATCTATGTCATCAGGCCCGTAGCAGCACAATGAGTGGATTCAGGTACGATGATTCTAACTGAAATAAGTCACACAGAAAAAGAAACATCATAAGATATCAGTAATACACGGAATGTAAACTTGGCTACACAGGAACTGAATTACAGAACAGAACAGGGTCTCAAATTTAGAAAACCAACTTATGCTTGTTTAAGGGTAAAGGTGAGTTGGGGTGCTGCATAAAACCAGAGATTGAAATGAGCACAGATAAAGTTCCTTAAGCCAAATATGGAATAGACAAGAGCTACTCCTTGCTCAACGAAATGGACTCAACACCGCATATTAAACGCCTAAGAATGTACCTGACTCTTAAGTATCTTAAAACCTATGGATTGCTATGTCTCCGAAAGAGAATCAAGCGTGTGTACAGGGACATAAACGCAGCAGTGATAGGATTGGAGAGGTTCGGTGAGCAAATGAAGACCCTTTGAAGTCATATTGCATGGTACCCATTCCACGGGTTTCAACTACCCAGGTTTAAGGTATTCTTCCTTCAGCTAAAACATGCATGTGGAACCTAGAGTATGATCAACCATGTGATCGGGAGACGTGTTCAAATATGTCTCAGTTTTCGTACCCTGGTACTCGGGTGCAACATTCCAGACGCTTTACTAACACTCTCCCGACTTGGAGAGTCAGTCCCTTTAACCTCCTGTTTGGCCCAGTTTGCAATTTCTGCGGAAGATGAACAGGAATAGCGAGAACCAATGAGAGACTAGCTGGAGGTGTCTGGACGGGCAAATTTAACTCTCATTTCCCACCAGGAAGAGGAAATAACCAAAGGCTCAGCGTGCCGTGCCGGAACCAGATTAGGGCCTGAAGCCATCCTGCGGTGTTGCGGCCAGCTCACAAGAAAACGAGTTGAAGAAAGGAGCTCAGGGGCACTGTAATTCACAAACCTGCAGAGTTATAAATGACAACTATCGTCCAAAAATATACTGAAGTAAGGCTGCCAAGAGGACTTGAAAGCGGGGCAGAATTGCAGGAAACCGATTTCAGGAGGTAGACTGGAATTGCATTGAAAGCATAGGAAAAGAGGCAGAACGTCCACAATGATGCACTTGGCCAAAAAGGGCGTATGCGTTTTTTCCTGAATATATTCAGGAAAAAACGCATACGCCCTTTTTGGCCAACCAAGCAAGCTTGCAAAGGAAATCTGCACTACAATGAAGTCTCACTTCCCCCCGGTCAAAAGGGCCATCTGAAAAAAGTGTAAAATCCAGAAAGGCAGGACAGGCCATGGAGAACTGGGAGCCTTGTTATGCTGATGGGTGGGATGTAAATTGCCAACAGACACTTGGGAGAAGTGTATGGTGTTTCCTGAAACATCTAAAAAACAAAGCAACAGAGCCTAGGGCACTTCCACTTATGGTCCTATAGCTTAGGGAAATTAAAATCAAAAAGATACAGCCACCCCAATGTTTGGGACGCCTCTGTTTACAAGAACCTCGTTTACCGTACAAGTTCAATATCACAGAAAGTGAAAAATGGATAAAGAACTTGTGGTACTTACGTACAATGCAGTATCACTCAGCAGTGAAATCTATGTCATCAGGCCCGTAGCAGCACAATGAGTGGATTCAGGTACGATGATTCTAACTGAAATAAGTCACACAGAAAAAGAAACATCATAAGATATCACTAATACACGGAATGTAAACTTGGCTACACAGGAACTGAATTACAGAACAGAACAGGGTCTCAAATTTAGAAAACCAACTTATGCTTGTTTAAGGGTAAAGGTGAGTTGGGGTGCTGCATAAAACCAGAGATTGAAATGAGCACAGATAAAGTTCCTTAAGCCAAATATGGAATAGACAAGAGCTACTCCTTGCTCAACGAAATGGACTCAACACCGCATATTAAACGCCTAAGAATGTACCTGACTCTTAAGTATCTTAAAACCTATGGATTGCTATGTCTCCGAAAGAGAATCAAGCGTGTGTACAGGGACATAAACGCAGCAGTGATAGGATTGGAGAGGTTCGGTGAGCAAATGAAGACCCTTTGAAGTCATATTGCATGGTACCCATTCCACGGGTTTCAACTACCCAGGTTTAAGGTATTCTTCCTTCAGCTAAAACATGCATGTGGAACCTAGAGTATGATCAACCATGTGATCGGGAGACGTGTTCAAATATGTCTCAGTTTTCGTACCCTGGTACTCGGGTGCAACATTCCAGACGCTTTACTAACACTCTCCCGACTTGGAGAGTCAGTCCCTTTAACCTCCTGTTTGGCCCAGTTTGCAATTTCTGCGGAAGATGAACAGGAATAGCGAGAACCAATGAGAGACTAGCTGGAGGTGTCTGGACGGGCAAATTTAACTCTCATTTCCCACCAGGAAGAGGAAATAACCAAAGGCTCAGCGTGCCGTGCCGGAACCAGATTAGGGCCTGAAGCCATCCTGCGGTGTTGCGGCCAGCTCACAAGAAAACGAGTTGAAGAAAGGAGCTCAGGGGCACTGTAATTCACAAACCTGCAGAGTTATAAATGACAACTATCGTCCAAAAATATACTGAAGTAAGGCTGCCAAGAGGACTTGAAAGCGGGGCAGAATTGCAGGAAACCGATTTCAGGAGGTAGACTGGAATTGCATTGAAAGCATAGGAAAAGAGGCAGAACGTCCACAATGATGCACTTGGCCAAAAAGGGCGTATGCGTTTTTTCCTGAATATATTCAGGAAAAAACGCATACGCCCTTTTTGGCCAACCAAGCAAGCTTGCAAAGGAAATCTGCACTACAATGAAGTCTCACTTCCCCCCGGTCAAAAGGGCCATCTGAAAAAAGTGTAAAATCCAGAAAGGCAGGACAGGCCATGGAGAACTGGGAGCCTTGTTATGCTGATGGGCGGGATGTAAATTGCCAACAGACACTTGGGAGAAGTGTATGGTGTTTCCTGAAACATCTAAAAAACAAAGCAACAGAGCCTAGGGCACTTCCACTTATGGTCCTATAGCTTAGGGAAATTAAAATCAAAAAGATACAGCCACCCCAATGTTTGGGACGCCTCTGTTTACAAGAACCTCGTTTACCGTACAAGTTCAATATCACAGAAAGTGAAAAATGGATAAAGAACTTGTGGTACTTACGTACAATGCAGTATCACTCAGCAGTGAAATCTATGTCATCAGGCCCGTAGCAGCACAATGAGTGGATTCAGGTACGATGATTCTAACTGAAATAAGTCACACAGAAAAAGAAACATCATAAGATATCAGTAATACACGGAATGTAAACTTGGCTACACAGGAACTGAATTACAGAACAGAACAGGGTCTCAAATTTAGAAAACCAACTTATGCTTGTTTAAGGGTAAAGGTGAGTTGGGGTGCTGCATAAAACCAGAGATTGAAATGAGCACAGATAAAGTTCCTTAAGCCAAATATGGAATAGACAAGAGCTACTCCTTGCTCAACGAAATGGACTCAACACCGCATATTAAACGCCTAAGAATGTACCTGACTCTTAAGTATCTTAAAACCTATGGATTGCTATGTCTCCGAAAGAGAATCAAGCGTGTGTACAGGGACATAAACGCAGCAGTGATAGGATTGGAGAGGTTCGGTGAGCAAATGAAGACCCTTTGAAGTCATATTGCATGGTACCCATTCCACGGGTTTCAACTACCCAGGTTTAAGGTATTCTTCCTTCAGCTAAAACATGCATGTGGAACCTAGAGTATGATCAACCATGTGATCGGGAGACGTGTTCAAATATGTCTCAGTTTTCGTACCCTGGTACTCGGGTGCAACATTCCAGACGCTTTACTAACACTCTCCCGACTTGGAGAGTCAGTCCCTTTAACCTCCTGTTTGGCCCAGTTTGCAATTTCTGCGGAAGATGAACAGGAATAGCGAGAACCAATGAGAGACTAGCTGGAGGTGTCTGGACGGGCAAATTTAACTCTCATTTCCCACCAGGAAGAGGAAATAACCAAAGGCTCAGCGTGCCGTGCCGGAACCAGATTAGGGCCTGAAGCCATCCTGCGGTGTGCGGCCAGCTCACAAGAAAACGAGTTGAAGAAAGGAGCTCAGGGGCACTGTAATTCACAAACCTGCAGAGTTATAAATGACAACTATCGTCCAAAAATATACTGAAGTAAGGCTGCCAAGAGGACTTGAAAGCGGGGCAGAATTGCAGGAAACCGATTTCAGGAGGTAGACTGGAATTGCATTGAAAGCATAGGAAAAGAGGCAGAACGTCCACAATGATGCACTTGGCCAAAAAGGGCGTATGCGTTTTTTCCTGAATATATTCAGGAAAAAACGCATACGCCCTTTTTGGCCAACCAAGCAAGCTTGCAAAGGAAATCTGCACTACAATGAAGTCTCACTTCCCCCCGGTCAAAAGGGCCATCTGAAAAAAGTGTAAAATCCAGAAAGGCAGGACAGGCCATGGAGAACTGGGAGCCTTGTTATGCTGATGGGCGGGATGTAAATTGCCAACAGACACTCGGGAGAAGTGTATGGTGTTTCCTGAAACGTCTAAAAAACAAAGCAACAGAGCCTAGGGCACTTCCACTTATGGTCCTATAGCTTAGGGAAATTAAAATCCAAAAGATACAGCCACTCCAATGTTTGGGACGCCTCTGTTTACAAGAACCTCGTTTACCGTACAAGTTCAATATCACAGAAAGTGAAAAATGGATAAAGAACTTGTGGTACTTACGTACAATGCAGTATCACTCAGCAGTGAAATCTATGTCATCAGGCCCGTAGCAGCACAATGAGTGGATTCAGGTACGATGATTCTAACTGAAATAAGTCACACAGAAAAAGAAACATCATAAGATATCAGTAATACACGGAATGTAAACTTGGCTACACAGGAACTGAATTACAGAACAGAACAGGGTCTCAAATTTAGAAAACCAACTTATGCTTGTTTAAGGGTAAAGGTGAGTTGGGGTGCTGCATAAAACCAGAGATTGAAATGAGCACAGATAAAGTTCCTTAAGCCAAATATGGAATAGACAAGAGCTACTCCTTGCTCAACGAAATGGACTCAACACCGCATATTAAACGCCTAAGAATGTACCTGACTCTTAAGTATCTTAAAACCTATGGATTGCTATGTCTCCGAAAGAGAATCAAGCATGTGTACAGGGACATAAATGCAGCAGTGATAGGATTGGAGAGGTTCGGTGAGCAAATGAAGACCCCTTGAAGTCATATTGCATGGTACCCATTCCACGGGTTTCAACTACCCAGGTTTAAGGTATTCCTCCTTCAGCTAAAACATGCATGTGGAACCCAGAGTATGATCAACCATGTGATCGGGAGACGTGTTCAAATATGTCTCAGTTTTCGTACCCTGGTACTCGGGTGCAACATTCCAGACGCTTTACTAACACTCTCCCGACTTGGAGAGTCAGTCCCTTTAACCTCCTGTTTGGCCCAGTTTGCAATTTCTGCGGAAGATGAACAGGAATAGCGAGAACCAATGAGAGACTAGCTGGAGGTGTCTGGACGGGCAAATTTAACTCTCATTTCCCACCAGGAAGAGGAAATAACCAAAGGCTCAGCGTGCCGTGCCGGAACCAGATTAGGGCCTGAAGCCATCCTGCGGTGTTGCGGCCAGCTCACAAGAAAACGAGTTGAAGAAAGGAGCTCAGGGGCACTGTAATTCACAAACCTGCAGAGTTATAAATGACAACTATCGTCCAAAAATATACTGAAGTAAGGCTGCCAAGAGGACTTGAAAGCGGGGCAGAATTGCAGGAAACCGATTTCAGGAGGTAGACTGGAATTGCATTGAAAGCATAGGAAAAGAGGCAGAACGTCCACAATGATGCACTTGGCCAAAAAGGGCGTATGTGTTTTTTCCTGAATATATTCAGGAAAAAACGCATACGCCCTTTTTGGCCAACCAAGCAAGCTTGCAAAGGAAATCTGCACTACAATGAAGTCTCACTTCCCCCCGGTCAAAAGGGCCATCTGAAAAAAGTGTAAAATCCAGAAAGGCAGGACAGGCCACGGAGAACTGGGAGCCTTGTTATGCTGATGGGCGGGATGTAAATTGCCAACAGACACTCGGGAGAAGTGTATGGTGTTTCCTGAAACGTCTAAAAAAACAAAGCAACAGAGCCTAGGGCACTTCCACTTATGGTCCTATAGCTTAGAGAAATTAAAATCAAAAAGATACAGCCACCCCAATGATTGGGACGCCTCTGTTTACAAGAACCTCGTTTACCGTACAAGTTCAATATCACAGAAAGTGAAAAATGGATAAAGAACTTGTGGTACTTACGTACAATGCAGTATCACTCAGCAGTGAAATCTATGTCATCAGGCCCGTAGCAGCACAATGAGTGGATTCAGGTACGATGATTCTAACTGAAATAAGTCACACAGAAAAAGAAACATCATAAGATATCAGTAATACACGGAATGTAAAGTTGGCTCTACAGGAACTGAATTACAGAACAGAACAGGGTCTCAAATTTAGAAAACCAACTTATGCTTGTTTAAGGATAAAGGTGAGTTGGGGTGCTGCATAAAACCAGAGATTGAAATGAGCACAGATAAAGTTCCTTAAGCCAAATATGGAATAGACAAGAGCTACTCCTTGCTCAACGAAATGGACTCAACACCGCATATTAAACGCCTAAGAATGTACCTGACTCTTAAGTATCTTAAAACCTATGGATTGCTATGTCTCCGAAAGAGAATCAAGCGTGTGTACAGGGACATAAACGCAGCAGTGATAGGATTGGAGAGGTTCGGTGAGCAAATGAAGACCCTTTGAAGTCATATTGCATGGTACCCATTCCACGGGTTTCAACTACCCAGGTTTAAGGTATTCTTCCTTCAGCTAAAACATGCATGTGGAACCTAGAGTATGATCAACCATGTGATCGGGAGACGTGTTCAAATATGTCTCAGTTTTCGTACCCTGGTACTCGGGTGCAACATTCCAGACGCTTTACTAACACTCTCCCGACTTGGAGAGTCAGTCCCTTTAACCTCCTGTTTGGCCCAGTTTGCAATTTCTGCGGAAGATGAACAGGAATAGCGAGAACCAATGAGAGACTAGCTGGAGGTGTCTGGACGGGCAAATTTAACTCTCATTTCCCACCAGGAAGAGGAAATAACCAAAGGCTCAGCGTGCCGTGCCGGAACCAGATTAGGGCCTGAAGCCATCCTGCGGTGTTGCGGCCAGCTCACAAGAAAACGAGTTGAAGAAAGGAGCTCAGGGGCACTGTAATTCACAAACCTGCAGAGTTATAAATGACAACTATCGTCCAAAAATATACTGAAGTAAGGCTGCCAAGAGGACTTGAAAGCGGGGCAGAATTGCAGGAAACCGATTTCAGGAGGTAGACTGGAATTGCATTGAAAGCATAGGAAAAGAGGCAGAACGTCCACAATGATGCACTTGGCCAAAAAGGGCGTATGCGTTTTTTTCTGAATATATTCAGGAAAAAACGCATACGCCCTTTTTGGCCAACCAAGCAAGCTTGCAAAGGAAATCTGCACTACAATGAAGTCTCACTTCCCCCCGGTCAAAAGGGCCATCTGAAAAAAGTGTAAAATCCAGAAAGGCAGGACAGGCCATGGAGAACTGGGAGCCTTGTTATGCTGATGGGCGGGATGTAAATTGCCAACAGACACTCGGGAGAAGTGTATGGTGTTTCCTGAAACATCTAAAAAACAAAGCAACAGAGCCTAGGGCACTTCCACTTATGGTCCTATAGCTTAGGGAAATTAAAATCAAAAAGATACAGCCACCCCAATGTTTGGGACGCCTCTGTTTACAAGAACCTCGTTTACCGTACAAGTTCAATATCACAGAAAGTGAAAAATGGATAAAGAACTTGTGGTACTTACGTACAATGCAGTATCACTCAGCAGTGAAATCTATGTCATCAGGCCCGTAGCAGCACAATGAGTGGATTCAGGTACGATGATTCTAACTGAAATAAGTCACACAGAAAAAGAAACATCATAAGATATCACTAATACACGGAATGTAAACTTGGCTACACAGGAACTGAATTACAGAACAGAACAGGGTCTCAAATTTAGAAAACCAACTTATGCTTGTTTAAGGGTAAAGGTGAGTTGGGGTGCTGCATAAAACCAGAGATTGAAATGAGCACAGATAAAGTTCCTTAAGCCAAATATGGAATAGACAAGAGCTACTCCTTGCTCAACGAAATGGACTCAACACCGCATATTAAACGCCTAAGAATGTACCTGACTCTTAAGTATCTTAAAACCTATGGATTGCTATGTCTCCGAAAGAGAATCAAGCATGTGTACAGGGACATAAACAAAGCAGTGATAGGATTGGAGAGGTTCGGTGAGCAAATGAAGACCCTTTGAAGTCATATTGCATGGTACCCATTCCACGGGTTTCAACTACCCAGGTTTAAGGTATTCCTCCTTCAGCTAAAACATGCATGTGGAACCTAGAGTATGATCAACCATGTGATTGGGAGACGTGTTCAAATATGTCTCAGTTTTCGTACCCTGGTACTCGGGTGCAACATTCCAGACGCTTTACTAACACTCTCCCGACTTGGAGAGTCAGTCCCTTTAACCTCCTGTTTGGCCCAGTTTGCAATTTCTGCGGAAGATGAACAGGAATAGCGAGAACCAATGAGAGACTAGCTGGAGGTGTCTGGACGGGCAAATTTAACTCTCATTTCCCACCAGGAAGAGGAAATAACCAAAGGCTCAGCGTGCCGTGCCGGAACCAGATTAGGGCCTGAAGCCATCCTGCGGTGTTGCGGCCAGCTCACAAGAAAACGAGTTGAAGAAAGGAGCTCAGGGGCACTGTAATTCACAAACCTGCAGAGTTATAAATGACAACTATCGTCCAAAAATATACTGAAGTAAGGCTGCCAAGAGGACTTGAAAGCGGGGCAGAATTGCAGGAAACCGATTTCAGGAGGTAGACTGGAATTGCATTGAAAGCATAGGAAAAGAGGCAGAACGTCCACAATGATGCACTTGGCCAAAAAGGGCATATGTGTTTTTTCCTGAATATATTCAGGAAAAAACGCATACGCCCTTTTTGGCCAACCAAGCAAGCTTGCAAAGGAAATCTGCACTACAATGAAGTCTCACTTCCCCCCGGTCAAAAGGGCCATCTGAAAAAAGTGTAAAATCAAGAAACGCAGAACAGGCCATGGAGAACTGGGAGCTTTGTTATGCTGATGGGCGGGATGTCAATTGCCAACAGACACTCGGGAGAAGTGTATGGTGTTTCCTGAAACATCTAAAAAACAAAGCAACAGAGCCTAGGGCACTTCCACTTATGGTCCTATAGCTTAGGGAAATTAAAATCAAAAAGATACAGCCACCCCAATGTTTGGGACGCCTCTGTTTACAAGAACCTCGTTTACCGTACAAGTTCAATATCACAGAAAGTGAAAAATGGATAAAGAACTTGTGGTACTTACGTACAATGCAGTATCACTCAGCAGTGAAATCTAAGTCATCAGGCCCGTAGCAGCACAATGAGTGGATTCAGGTACGATGATTCTAACTGAAATAAGTCACACAGAAAAAGAAACATCATAAGATATCACTAATACACGGAATGTAAACTTGGCTACACAGGAACTGAATTACAGAACAGAACAGGGTCTCAAATTTAGAAAACCAACTTATGCTTGTTTAAGGGTAAGGTGAGTTGGGGTGCTGCATAAAACCAGAGATTGAAATGAGCACAGATAAAGTTCCTTAAGCCAAATATGGAATAGACAAGAGCTACTCCTTGCTCAACGAAATGGACTCAACACCACATATTAAACGCCTAAGAATGTACCTGACTCTTAAGTATCTTAAAACCTATGGATTGCTATGTCTCCGAAAGAGAATCAAGCATGTGTACAGGGACATAAACGCAGCAGTGATAGGATTGGAGAGGTTCGGTGAGCAAATGAAGACCCTTTGAAGTCATATTGCATGGTACCCATTCCACGGGTCTCAACTCTCCAGGTTTAAGGTATTCTTCCTTCAGCTAAAACATGCATGTGGAACCCAGAGTATGATCAATCGTGTGAACGGGAGACGTGTTCAAATATGTCTCAGTTTTCCTCCCCTGGTACTCGGGTGCAACATTCCAGACGCTTTACTAACACTCTCCCCACTTGGAGAGTCAGCGCCTTTAACCTCCTGTTTGGCCCAGTTTGCAATTTCTGCGGAAGATGAACAGGAATAGCGAGAACCAATGAGAGACTAGCTGGAGGTGTCTGGACGGGCAAATTTAACTCTCATTTCCCACCAGGAAGAGGAAATAACCAAAGGCTCAGCGTGCCGTGCCGGAACCAGAATAGGGCCTGAAGCCATCCTGCGGTGTTGCGGCCAGCTCACAAGAAAGCAAGTTGAAGAAAGGAGCTCAGGGGCACTGTAATTCACAAACCTGCAGAGTTATAAATGACAGCTATCGTCCAAAAATATACTGAAGTAAGGCTGCCAAGAGGACTTGAAAGCGGGGCAGAATTACAGGAAACCGATTTCAGGAGGTAGACTGGAATTGCATTGAAAGCATAGGAAAAGAGGCAGAACGTCCACAATGATGCACTTGGCCAAAAAGGGCGTATGCGTTTTTTCCTGAATATATTCAGGAAAAAACGCATACGCCCTTTTTGGCCAACCAAGCAAACTTGCAAAGGAAATCTGCACTACAATGAAGTCTCACTTCCCCCCGGTCAAAAGGGCCATCTGAAAAAGGTGTAAAATCCAGAAAGGCAGGACAGGCCATGGAGAACTGGGAGCCTTGTTATGCTGATGGGCGGGATGTAAATTGCCAACAGACACTTGGGAGAAGTGTATGGTGTTTCCTGAAACATCTAAGAAACAAAGCAACAGAGCCTAGGGCACTTTCACTTATGGTCCTATAGCTTAGAGAAATTAAAATCAAAAAGACACAGCTACCCCAAAGTTTGGGACGCCTCTGTTTACAAGAACCTCGTTTACCGTACAAGTTCAATATCACAGAAAGTGAAAAATGGATAAAGAACTTGTGGTACTTACGTACAATGCAGTATCACTCAGCAATGAAATCTATGTCATCAGGCCCGTAGCAGCATAATGAGTGGATTCAGGTATGATGATTCTAACTGAAATAAGTCACACAGAAAAAGAAACATCATAAGATATCAGTAATACACGGAATGTAAACTTGGCTACACAGGAACTGAATTCCAAAACACAACAGGGTCTCAAATTTAGAAAACCAACTTATGCTTGCTTAAGGGGAAAGGTGAGTTGGGGTGCTGCATAAAACCAGAGATTGAAATGAGCACAGATAAAGTTCCTTAAGCCAAATATGGAATAGAAAAGAGCTACTCCTTGCTCAACGAAATGGACTCAACACCCCATATTAAACGCCTAAGAATGTACCTTACTAGTAAGTATCTTAAAACCTATGGATTGCTATGTCTCCAAAAGAGAATCAAGCGTGTGTACAGGGGCATAAACGCAGCAGTGATAGGATTGGAGAGGTTCGGTGAGCAAATGAAGACCCTTTGAAGTCATATTGCATGGTACCCATTCCACGGGTTTCAACTACCCACGTTTAAGGTATTCTTCCTTCAGCTATAACATGCATGTGGAACCCAGAGTATGATCAACCGTGTGATCGGGAGACCTGTTCAAATATGTCTCAGTTTTCGTACCCTGGTACACGGGTGCAACATTCCAGACGCTTTACTAACACTCTCCCGACATGGAGAGTCAGTCCCTTTAACCTCCTGTTTGGCCCAGTTTGCAATTTCTGCGGAAGATGAACAGGAATAGCGAGAACCAATGAGAGACTAGCTGGAGGTCTCTGGACTGGCAAATTTAACTCTCATTTCCCACCAGGAAGAGGAATTAACCAAAGGCTCGGCGTGCCGTGCCGGAACCAGATTAGGGCCTGAAGCCATCCTGCGGTGTTGCGGCCAGCTCACAAGAAAGCGAGTTGAAGAAAGGAGCTCAGGGGCACTGTAATTCACAAACCTGCAGAGTTATAAATGACAATTATCGTCCAAAAATATACTGAAGTAAGGCTGCCAAGAGGACTTGAAAGCGGGGCAGAATTGCAGGAAACCGATTTCAGGAGGTACACTGGAATTGCATTGAAAGCATAGGAAAAGAGGCAGAACGTTCACAATGATGCACTTGGCCAAAAAGGACGTATGCGTTTTTTCCTGAATATATTCAGGAAAAAACGCATACGCCCTTTTTGGCCAACCAAGCAAACTTGCAAAGGAAATCTGCACTACAATGAAGTCTCACTTCCCCCCAGTCAAAAGGGCCATCTGAAAAAAGTGTAAAATCCAGAAAGGCAGGACAGGCCATGGAGAACTGGGAGCCTTGTTATGCTGATGGGCGGGATGTAAATTGCCAACAGACACTCGGGAGAAGTGTATGGTGTTTCCTGAAACATCTGAAAAACAAAGCAACAGAGCCTAGGGCACTTCCACTTATGACCCTATAGCTTAGGGAAATTAAAATCAAAACGACACAGCCACCCCAAAGTTTGGGACGCCTCTGTTCACAAGAACCTCGTTTACCGTACAAGTTCAATATCAGAGAAAGTGAAAAATGGATAAAGAACTTGTGGTACTTACGTACAATGCAGTATCACTCAGCAGTGAAATCTATGTCATCAGGCCCGTAGCAGCACAATGAGTGGATTCAGGTACGATGATTCTAACTGAAATAAGTCACACAGAAAAAGAAACATCATAAGATATCAGTAATACACGGAATGTAAACTTGGCTACACAGGAACTGAATTACAGAACAGAACAGGGTCTCAAATTTAGAAAACCAACTTATGCTTGTTTAAGGGTAAAGGTGAGTTGGGGTGCTGCATAAAACCAGAGATTGAAATGAGCACAGATAAAGTTCCTTAAGCCAAATATGGAATAGACAAGAGCTACTCCTTGCTCAACGAAATGGACTCAACACCGCATATTAAACGCCTAAGAATGTACCTGACTCTTAAGTATCTTAAAACCTATGGATTGCTATGTCTCCGAAAGAGAATCAAGCATGTGTACAGGGACATAAACGCAGCAGTGATAGGATTGGAGAGGTTCGGTGAGCAAATGAAGACCCTTTGAAGTCATATTGCATGGTACCCATTCCACGGGTTTCAACTACCCAGGTTTAAGGTATTCTTCCTTCAGCTAAAACATGCATGTGGAACCTAGAGTATGATCAACCATGTGATCGGGAGACGTGTTCAAATATGTCTCAGTTTTCGTACCCTGGTACTCGGGTGCAACATTCCAGACGCTTTACTAACACTCTCCCGACTTGGAGAGTCAGTCCCTTTAACCTCCTGTTTGGCCCAGTTTGCAATTTCTGCGGAAGATGAACAGGAATAGCGAGAACCAATGAGAGACTAGCTGGAGGTGTCTGGACGGGCAAATTTAACTCTCATTTCCCACCAGGAAGAGGAAATAACCAAAGGCTCAGCGTGCCATGCCGGAACCAGATTAGGGCCTGAAGCCATCCTGCGGTGTTGAGGCCAGGTCACAAGAAAGCGAGTTGAAGAAAGGGGCTCAGGGGCACTGTAATTCACAAACCTGCAGAGTTATAAATGACAGCTATCGTCCAAAAATATACTGAAGTAAGGCTGCCAAGAGGACTTGAAAGCGGGGCAGAATTGCAGGAAACCGATTTCAGGAGGTAGACTGGAATTGCATTGAAAGCATAGGAAAAGAGGCAGAACGTCCACAATGATGCACTTGGCCAAAAAGGACGTATGCGTTTTTTCCTGAATATATTCAGGAAGAAACGCATACGCCCTTTTTGGCCAACCAAGCAAACTTGCAAAGGAAATCTGCACTACAATGAAGTCTCACTTCCTCCCGGTCAAAAGGGCCATCTGAAAAAAGTGTAAAATGCAGAAAGGCAGGACAGGCCATGGAGAACTGGGAGCCTTGTTATGATGATGGGCGGGATGTAAATTGCCAACAGACACTCGGGAGAAGTGTATGGTGTTTCCTGAAACATCTAAAAAACAAAGCAACAGAGCCTAGGGCACTTCCACTTATGGTCCTATAGCTTAGGGAAATTAAAATCAAAAAGATACAGCCACCCCAATGTTTGGGACGCCTCTGTTTACAAGAACCTCGTTTACCGTACAAGTTCAATATCACAGAAAGTGAAAAATGGATAAAGAACTTGTGGTACTTACGTACAATGCAGTATCACTCAGCAGTGAAATCTATGTCATCAGGCCCGTAGCAGCACAATGAGTGGATTCAGGTACGATGATTCTAACTGAAATAAGTCACACAGAAAAAGAAACATCATAAGATATCAGTAATACACGGAATGTAAACTTGGCTACACAGGAACTGAATTACAGAACAGAACAGGGTCTCAAATTTAGAAAACCAACTTATGCTTGTTTAAGGGTAAAGGTGAGTTGGGGTGCTGCATAAAACCAGAGATTGAAATGAGCACAGATAAAGTTCCTTAAGCCAAATATGGAATAGACAAGAGCTACTCCTTGCTCAACGAAATGGACTCAACACCGCATATTAAACGCCTAAGAATGTACCTGACTCTTAAGTATCTTAAAACCTATGGATTGCTATGTCTCCGAAAGAGAATCAAGCATGTGTACAGGGACATAAACAAAGCAGTGATAGGATTGGAGAGGTTCGGTGAGCAAATGAAGACCCTTTGAAGTCATATTGCATGGTACCCATTCCACGGGTTTCAACTACCCAGGTTTAAGGTATTCCTCCTTCAGCTAAAACATGCATGTGGAACCTAGAGTATGATCAACCATGTGATCGGGAGACGTGTTCAAATATGTCTCAGTTTTCGTACCCTGGTACTCGGGTGCAACATTCCAGACGCTTTACTAACACTCTCCCGACTTGGAGAGTCAGTCCCTTTAACCTCCTGTTTGGCCCAGTTTGCAATTTCTGCGGAAGATGAACAGGAATAGCGAGAACCAATGAGAGACTAGCTGGAGGTGTCTGGACGGGCAAATTTAACTCTCATTTCCCACCAGGAAGAGGAAATAACCAAAGGCTCAGCGTGCCGTGCCGGAACCAGATTAGGGCCTGAAGCCATCCTGCGGTGTTGCGGCCAGCTCACAAGAAAACGAGTTGAAGAAAGGAGCTCAGGGGCACTGTAATTCACAAACCTGCAGAGTTATAAATGACAACTATCGTCCAAAAATATACTGAAGTAAGGCTGCCAAGAGGACTTGAAAGCGGGGCAGAATTGCAGGAAACCGATTTCAGGAGGTAGACTGGAATTGCATTGAAAGCATAGGAAAAGAGGCAGAACGTCCACAATGATGCACTTGGCCAAAAAGGGCGTATGCGTTTTTTCCTGAATATATTCAGGAAAAAACGCATACGCCCTTTTTGGCCAACCAAGCAAGCTTGCAAAGGAAATCTGCACTACAATGAAGTCTCACTTCCCCCCGGTCAAAAGGGCCATCTGAAAAAAGTGTAAAATCAAGAAACGCAGAACAGGCCATGGAGAACTGGGAGCTTTGTTATGCTGATGGGCGGGATGTCAATTGCCAACAGACACTCGGGAGAAGTGTATGGTGTTTCCTGAAACATCTAAAAAACAAAGCAACAGAGCCTAGGGCACTTCCACTTATGGTCCTATAGCTTAGGGAAATTAAAATCAAAAAGATACAGCCACCCCAATGTTTGGGACGCCTCTGTTTACAAGAACCTCGTTTACCGTACAAGTTCAATATCACAGAAAGTGAAAAATGGATAAAGAACTTGTGGTACTTACGTACAATGCAGTATCACTCAGCAGTGAAATCTAAGTCATCAGGCCCGTAGCAGCACAATGAGTGGATTCAGGTACGATGATTCTAACTGAAATAAGTCACACAGAAAAAGAAACATCATAAGATATCAGTAATACACGGAATGTAAACTTGGCTACACAGGAACTGAATTACAGAACAGAACAGGGTCTCAAATTTAGAAAACCAACTTATGCTTGCTTAAGGGTAAAGGTGAGTTGGGGTGCTGCATAAAACCAGAGATTGAAATGAGCACAGATAAAGTTCCTTAAGCCAAATATGGAATAGACAAGAGCTACTCCTTGCTCAACGAAATGGACTCAACACCACATATTAAACGCCTAAGAATGTACCTGACTCTTAAGTATCTTAAAACCTATGGATTGCTATGTCTCCGAAAGAGAATCAAGCATGTGTACAGGGACATAAACGCAGCAGTGATAGGATTGGAGAGGTTCGGTGAGCAAATGAAGACCCTTTGAAGTCATATTGCATGGTACCCATTCCACGGGTCTCAACTCTCCAGGTTTAAGGTATTCTTCCTTCAGCTAAAACATGCATGTGGAACCCAGAGTATGATCAATCGTGTGAACGGGAGACGTGTTCAAATATGTCTCAGTTTTCCTCCCCTGGTACTCGGGTGCAACATTCCAGACGCTTTACTAACACTCTCCCCACTTGGAGAGTCAGCGCCTTTAACCTCCTGTTTGGCCCAGTTTGCAATTTCTGCGGAAGATGAACAGGAATAGCGAGAACCAATGAGAGACTAGCTGGAGGTGTCTGGACGGGCAAATTTAACTCTCATTTCCCACCTGGAAGAGGAAATAACCAAAGGCTCAGCGTGCCGTGGCGGAACCAGAATAGGGCCTGAAGCCATCCTGCGGTGTTGCGGCCAGCTCACAAGAAAGCAAGTTGAAGAAAGGAGCTCAGGGGCACTGTAATTCACAAAACTGCAGAGTTATAAATGACAGCTATCGTCCAAAAATATACTGAAGTAAGGCTGCCAAGAGGACTTGAAAGCGGGGCAGAATTGCAGGAAACCGATTTCAGGAGGTAGACTGGAATTGCATTGAAAGCATAGGAAAAGAGGCAGAACGTCCACAATGATGCACTTGGCCAAAAAGGGCGTATGCGTTTTTTCCTGAATATATTCAGGAAAAAACGCATACGCCCTTTTTGGCCAACCAAGCAAACTTGCAAAGGAAATCTGCACTACAATGAAGTCTCACTTTCCCCCGGTCAAAAGGGCCATCTGAAAAAAGTGTAAAATCCAGAAAGGCAGGACAGGCCATGGAGAACTGGGAGCCTTGTTATGCTGATGGGCGGGATGTCAATTGCCAACAGACACTCGGGAGAAGTGTATGGTGTTTCCTGAAACATCTAAAAAACAAAGCAACAGAGCCTAGGGCACTTCCACTTATGGTCCTATAGCTTAGGGAAATTAAAATCAAAAAGATACAGCCACCCCAATGTTTGGGACGCCTCTGTTTACAAGAACCTCGTTTACCGTACAAGTTCAATATCACAGAAAGTGAAAAATGGATAAAGAACTTGTGGTACTTACGTACAATGCAGTATCACTCAGCAGTGAAATCTATGTCATCAGGCCCGTAGCAGCACAATGAGTGGATTCAGGTACGATGATTCTAACTGAAATAAGTCACACAGAAAAAGAAACATCATAAGATATCAGTAATACACGGAATGTAAACTTGGCTACACAGGAACTGAATTACAGAACAGAACAGGGTCTCAAATTTAGAAAACCAACTTATGCTTGTTTAAGGGTAAAGGTGAGTTGGGGTGCTGCATAAAACCAGAGATTGAAATGAGCACAGATAAAGTTCCTTAAGCCAAATATGGAATAGACAAGAGCTACTCCTTGCTCAACGAAATGGACTCAACACCGCATATTAAACGCCTAAGAATGTACCTGACTCTTAAGTATCTTAAAACCTATGGATTGCTATGTCTCCGAAAGAGAATCAAGCATGTGTACAGGGACATAAACGCAGCAGTGATAGGATTGGAGAGGTTCGGTGAGCAAATGAAGACCCTTTGAAGTCATATTGCATGGTACCCATTCCACGGGTTTCAACTACCCACGTTTAAGGTATTCTTCCTTCAGCTAAAACATGCATGTGGAACCCAGAGTATGATCAACCGTGTGATCGGGAGACCTGTTCAAATATGTCTCAGTTTTCGTACCCTGGTACACGGGTGCAACATTCCAGACGCTTTACTAACACTCTCCCGACTTGGAGAGTCAGTCCCTTTAACCTCCTGTTTGGCCCAGTTTGCAATTTCTGCGGAAGATGAACAGGAATAGCGAGAACCAATGAGAGACTAGCTGGAGGTCTCTGGACGGGCAAATTTAACTCTCATTTCCCACCAGGAAGAGGAATTAACCAAAGGCTCGGCGTGCCGTGCCGGAACCAGATTAGGGCCTGAAGCCATCCTGCGGTGTTGCGGCCAGCTCACAAGAAAGCGAGTTGAAGAAAGGAGCTCAGGGGCACTGTAATTCACAAACCTGCAGAGTTATAAATGACAATTATCGTCCAAAAATATACTGAAGTAAGGCTGCCAAGAGGACTTGAAAGCGGGGCAGAATTGCAGGAAACCGATTTCAGGAGGTACACTGGAATTGCATTGAAAGCATAGGAAAAGAGGCAGAACGTTCACAATGATGCACTTGGCCAAAAAGGACGTATGCGTTTTATCCTGAATATATTCAGGAAAAAACGCATACGCCCTTTTTGGCCAACCAAGCAAACTTGCAAAGGAAATCTGCACTACAATGAAGTCTCACTTCCCCCCAGTCAAAAGGGCCATCTGAAAAAAGTGTAAAATCCAGAAAGGCAGGACAGGCCATGGAGAACTGGGAGCCTTGTTATGCTGATGGGCGGGATGTAAATTGCCAACAGCCACTCGGGAGAAGTGTATGGTGTTTCCTGAAACATCTGAAAAACAAAGCAACAGAGCCTAGGGCACTTCCACTTATGGCCCTATAGCTTAGGGAAATTAAAATCAAAACGACACAGCCACCCCAAAGTTTGGGACGCCTCTGTTTACAAGAACCTCGTTTACCGTACAAGTTCAATATCAGAGAAAGTGAAAAATGGATAAAGAACTTGTGGTACTTACGTACAATGCAGTATCACTCAGCAGTGAAATCTATGTCATCAGGCCCGTAGCAGCACAATGAGTGGATTCAGGTACGATGATTCTAACTGAAATAAGTCACACAGAAAAAGAAACATCATAAGATATCAGTAATACATGGAATGTAAACTTGGCTACACAGGAACTGAATTACAGAACAGAACAGGGTCTCAAATTTAGAAAACCAACTTATGCTTGTTTAAGGGTAAAGGTGAGTTGGGGTGCTGCATAAAACCAGAGATTGAAATGAGCACAGATAAAGTTCCTTAAGCCAAATATGGAATAGACAAGAGCTACTCCTTGCTCAACGAAATGGACTCAACACCGCATATTAAACGCCTAAGAATGTACCTGACTCTTAAGTATCTTAAAACTTATGGATTGCTATGTCTCCGAAAGAGAATCAAGCATGTGTACAGGGACATAAACGCAGCAGTGATAGGATTGGAGAGGTTCGGTGAGCAAATGAAGACCCTTTGAAGTCATATTGCATGGTACCCATTCCACGGGTCTCAACTCTCCAGGTTTAAGGTATTCTTCCTTCAGCTAAAACATGCATGTGGAACCCAGAGTATGATCAATCGTGTGAACGGGAGACGTGTTCAAATATGTCTCAGTTTTCCTCCCCTGGTACTCGGGTGCAACATTCCAGACGCTTTACTAACACTCTCCCCACTTGGAGAGTCAGCGCCTTTAACCTCCTGTTTGGCCCAGTTTGCAATTTCTGCGGAAGATGAACAGGAATAGCGAGAACCAATGAGAGACTAGCTGGAGGTGTCTGGACGGGCAAATTTAACTCTCATTTCCCACCTGGAAGAGGAAATAACCAAAGGCTCCGCGTGCCGTGGCGGAACCAGAATAGGGCCTGAAGCCATCCTGCGGTGTTGCGGCCAGCTCACAAGAAAGCAAGTTGAAGAAAGGAGCTCAGGGGCACTGTAATTCACAAAACTGCAGAGTTATAAATGACAGCTATCGTCCAAAAATATACTGAAGTAAGGCTGCCAAGAGGACTTGAAAGCGGGGCAGAATTGCAGGAAACCGATTTCAGGAGGTAGACTGGAATTGCATTGAAAGCATAGGAAAAGAGGCAGAACGTCCACAATGATGCACTTGGCCAAAAAGGGCGTATGCGTTTTTTCCTGAATATATTCAGGAAAAAACGCATACGCCCTTTTTGGCCAACCAAGCAAACTTGCAAAGGAAATCTGCACTACAATGAAGTCTCACTTCCCCCCGGTCAAAAGGGCCATCTGAAAAAGGTGTAAAATCCAGAAAGGCAGGACAGGCCATGGAGAACTGGGAGCCTTGTTATGCTGATGGGCGGGATGTAAATTGCCAACAGACACTCGGGAGAAGTGTATGGTGTTTCCTGAAACATCTAAAAAACAAAGCAACAGAGCCTAGGGCACTTCCACTTATGGTCCTATAGCTTAGGGAAATTAAAATCAAAAAGATACAGCCACCCCAATGTTTGGGACGCCTCTGTTTACAAGAACCTCGTTTACCGTACAAGTTCAATATCACAGAAAGTGAAAAATGGATAAAGAACTTGTGGTACTTACGTACAATGCAGTATCACTCAGCAGTGAAATCTATGTCATCAGGCCCGTAGCAGCACAATGAGTGGATTCAGGTACGATGATTCTAACTGAAATAAGTCACACAGAAAAAGAAACATCATAAGATATCAGTAATACACGGAATGTAAACTTGGCTACACAGGAACTGAATTACAGAACAGAACAGGGTCTCAAATTTAGAAAACCAACTTATGCTTGTTTAAGGGTAAAGGTGAGTTGGGGTGCTGCATAAAACCAGAGATTGAAATGAGCACAGATAAAGTTCCTTAAGCCAAATATGGAATAGACAAGAGCTACTCCTTGCTCAACGAAATGGACTCAACACCGCATATTAAACGCCTAAGAATGTACCTGACTCTTAAGTATCTTAAAACCTATGGATTGCTATGTCTCCGAAAGAGAATCAAGCATGTGTACAGGGACATAAACGCAGCAGTGATAGGATTGGAGAGGTTCGGTGAGCAAATGAAGACCCTTTGAAGTCATATTGCATGGTACCCATTCCACGGGTTTCAACTACCCAGGTTTAAGGTATTCTTCCTTCAGCTAAAACATGCATGTGGAACCTAGAGTATGATCAACCATGTGATCGGGAGACGTGTTCAAATATGTCTCAGTTTTCGTACCCTGGTACTCGGGTGCAACATTCCAGACGCTTTACTAACACTCTCCCGACTTGGAGAGTCAGTCCCTTTAACCTCCTGTTTAGCCCAGTTTGCAATTTCTGCGGAAGATGAACAGGAATAGCGAGAACCAATGAGAGACTAGCTGGAGGTGTCTGGACGGGCAAATTTAACTCTCATTTCCCACCAGGAAGAGGAAATAACCAAAGGCTCAGCGTGCCATGCCGGAACAAGATTAGGGCCTGAAGCCATCCTGCGGTGTTGAGGCCAGGTCACAAGAAAGCGAGTTGAAGAAAGGGGCTCAGGGGCACTGTAATTCACAAACCTGCAGAGTTATAAATGACAGCTATCGTCCAAAAATATACTGAAGTAAGGCTGCCAAGAGGACTTGAAAGCGGGGCAGAATTGCAGGAAACCGATTTCAGGAGGTAGACTGGAATTGCATTGAAAGCATAGGAAAAGAGGCAGAACGTCCACAATGATGCACTTGGCCAAAAAGGGCGTATGTGTTTTTTCCTGAATATATTCAGGAAAAAACGCATACGCCCTTTTTGGCCAACCAAGCAAGCTTGCAAAGGAAATCTGCACTACAATGAAGTCTCACTTCCCCCCGGTCAAAAGGGCCATCTGAAAAAAGTGTAAAATCAAGAAACGCAGAACAGGCCATGGAGAACTGGGAGCTTTGTTATGCTGATGGGCGGGATGTCAATTGCCAACAGACACTCGGGAGAAGTGTATGGTGTTTCCTGAAACATCTAAAAAACAAAGCAACAGAGCCTAGGGCACTTCCACTTATGGTCCTATAGCTTAGGGAAATTAAAATCAAAAAGATACAGCCACCCCAATGTTTGGGACGTCTCTGTTTACAAGAACCTCGTTTACCGTACAAGTTCAATATCACAGAAAGTGAAAAATGGATAAAGAACTTGTGGTACTTACGTACAATGCAGTATCACTCAGCAGTGAAATCTAAGTCATCAGGCCCGTAGCAGCACAATGAGTGGATTCAGGTACGATGATTCTAACTGAAATAAGTCACACAGAAAAAGAAACATCATAAGATATCACTAATACACGGAATGTAAACTTGGCTACACAGGAACTGAATTACAGAACAGAACAGGGTCTCAAATTTAGAAAACCAACTTATGCTTGCTTAAGGGTAAAGGTGAGTTGGGGTGCTGCATAAAACCAGAGATTGAAATGAGCACAGATAAAGTTCCTTAAGCCAAATATGGAATAGACAAGAGCTACTCCTTGCTCAACGAAATGGACTCAACACCACATATTAAACGCCTAAGAATGTACCTGACTCTTAAGTATCTTAAAACCTATGGATTGCTATGTCTCCGAAAGAGAATCAAGCATGTGTACAGGGACATAAACGCAGCAGTGATAGGATTGGAGAGTTTCGGTGAGCAAATGAAGACCCTTTGAAGTCATATTGCATGGTACCCATTCCACGGGTCTCAACTCTCCAGGTTTAAGGTATTCTTCCTTCAGCTAAAACATGCATGTGGAACCCAGAGTATGATCAATCGTGTGAACGGGAGACGTGTTCAAATATGTCTCAGTTTTCCTCCCCTGGTACTCGGGTGCAACATTCCAGACGCTTTACTAACACTCTCCCCACTTGGAGAGTCAGCGCCTTTAACCTCCTGTTTGGCCCAGTTTGCAATTTCTGCGGAAGATAAACAGGAATAGCGAGAACCAATGAGAGACTAGCTGGAGGTGTCTGGACGGGCAAATTTAACTCTCATTTCCCACCAGGAAGAGGAAATAACCAAAGGCTCAGCGTGCCGTGCCGGAACCAGAATAGGGCCTGAAGCCATCCTGCGGTGTTGCGGCCAGCTCACAAGAAAGCAAGTTGAAGAAAGGAGCTCAGGGGCACTGTAATTCACAAACCTGCAGAGTTATAAATGACAGCTATCGTCCAAAAATATACTGAAGTAAGGCTGCCAAGAGGACTTGAAAGCGGGGCAGAATTGCAGGAAACCGATTTCAGGAGGTAGACTGGAATTGCATTGAAAGCATAGGAAAAGAGGCAGAACGTCCACAATGATGCACTTGGCCAAAAAGGGCGTATGCGTTTTTTCCTGAATATATTCAGGAAAAAACGCATACGCCCTTTTTGGCCAACCAAGCAAACTTGCAAAGGAAATCTGCACTACAATGAAGTCTCACTTCCCCCCGGTCAAAAGGGCCATCTGAAAAAGGTGTAAAATCCAGAAAGGCAGGACAGGCCATGGAGAACTGGGAGCCTTGTTATGCTGATGGGCGGGATGTAAATTGCCAACAGACACTTGGGAGAAGTGTATGGTGTTTCCTGAAACATCTAAGAAACAAAGCAACAGAGCCTAGGGCACTTTCACTTATGGTCCTATAGCTTAGGGAAATTAAAATCAAAAAGACACAGCTACCCCAAAGTTTGGGACGCCTCTGTTTACAAGAACCTCGTTTACCGTACAAGTTCAATATCACAGAAAGTGAAAAATGGATAAAGAACTTGTGGTACTTACGTACAATGCAGTATCACTCAGCAATGAAATCTATGTCATCAGGCCCGTAGCAGCATAATGAGTGGATTCAGGTATGATGATTCTAACTGAAATAAGTCACACAGAAAAAGAAACATCATAAGATATCACTAATACACGGAATGTAAACTTGGCTACACAGGAACTGAATTCCAAAACACAACAGGGTCTCAAATTTAGAAAACCAACTTATGCTTGCTTAAGGGGAAAGGTGAGTTGGGGTGCTGCATAAAACCAGAGATTGAAATGAGCACAGATAAAGTTCCTTAAGCCAAATATGGAATAGAAAAGAGCTACTCCTTGCTCAACGAAATGGACTCAACACCCCATATTAAACGCCTAAGAATGTACCTTACTAGTAAGTATCTTAAAACCTATGGATTGCTATGTCTCCAAAAGAGAATCAAGCGTGTGTACAGGGGCATAAACGCAGCAGTGATAGGATTGGAGAGGTTCGGTGAGCAAATGAAGACCCTTTGAAGTCATATTGCATGGTACCCATTCCACGGGTTTCAACTACCCACGTTTAAGGTATTCTTCCTTCAGCTAAAACATGCATGTGGAACCCAGAGTATGATCAACCGTGTGATCGGGAGACCTGTTCAAATATGTCTCAGTTTTCGTACCCTGGTACACGGGTGCAACATTCCAGACGCTTTACTAACACTCTCCCGACTTGGAGAGTCAGTCCCTTTAACCTCCTGTTTGGCCCAGTTTGCAATTTCTGCGGAAGATGAACAGGAATAGCGAGAACCAATGAGAGACTAGCTGGAGGTCTCTGGACGGGCAAATTTAACTCTCATTTCCCACCAGGAAGAGGAATTAACCAAAGGCTCGGCGTGCCGTGCCGGAACCAGATTAGGGCCTGAAGCCATCTTGCGGTGTTGCGGCCAGCTCACAAGAAAGTGAGTTGAAGAAAGGAGCTCAGGGGCACTGTAATTCACAAACCTGCAGAGTTATAAATGACAATTATCGTCCAAAAATATACTGAAGTAAGGCTGCCAAGAGGACTTGAAAGCGGGGCAGAATTGCAGGAAACCGATTTCAGGAGGTACACTGGAATTGCATTGAAAGCATAGGAAAAGAGGCAGAACGTTCACAATGATGCACTTGGCCAAAAAGGACGTATGCGTTTTTTCCTGAATATATTCAGGAAAAAACGCATACGCCCTTTTTCGCCAACCAAGCAAACTTGCAAAGGAAATCTGCACTACAATGAAGTCTCACTTCCCCCCAGTCAAAAGGGCCATCTGAAAAAAGTGTAAAATCCAGAAAGGCAGGACAGGCCATGGAGAACTGGGAGCCTTGTTATGCTGATGGGCGGGATGTAAATTGCCAACAGACACTCGGGAGAAGTGTATGGTGTTTCCTGAAACATCTGAAAAACAAAGCAACAGAGCCTAGGGCACTTCCACTTATGGTCCTATAGCTTAGGGAAATTAAAATCAAAACGACACAGCCACCCCAAAGTTTGGGACGCCTCTGTTTACAAGAACCTCGTTTACCGTACAAGTTCAATATCACAGAAAGTGAAAAATGGATAAAGAACTTGTGGTACTTACGTACAATGCAGTATCACTCAGCAGTGAAATCTATGTCATCAGGCCCGTAGCAGCACAATGAGTGGATTCAGGTACGATGATTCTAACTGAAATAAGTCACACAGAAAAAGAAACATCATAAGATATCAGTAATACACGGAATGTAAACTTGGCTACACAGGAACTGAATTACAGAACAGAACAGGGTCTCAAATTTAGAAAACCAACTTATGCTTGTTTAAGGGTAAAGGTGAGTTGGGGTGCTGCATAAAACCAGAGATTGAAATGAGCACAGATAAAGTTCCTTAAGCCAAATATGGAATAGACAAGAGCTACTCCTTGCTCAACGAAATGGACTCAACACCGCATATTAAACGCCTAAGAATGTACCTGACTCTTAAGTATGTTAAAACCTATGGATTGCTATGTCTCCGAAAGAGAATCAAGCATGTGTACAGGGACATAAACGCAGCAGTGATAGGATTGGAGAGGTTCGGTGAGCAAATGAAGACCCTTTGAAGTCATATTGCATGGTACCCATTCCACGGGTTTCAACTACCCAGGTTTAAGGTATTCTTCCTTCAGCTAAAACATGCATGTGGAACCTAGAGTATGATCAACCATGTGATCGGGAGACGTGTTCAAATATGTCTCAGTTTTCGTACCCTGGTACTCGGGTGCAACATTCCAGACGCTTTACTAACACTCTCCCGACTTGGAGAGTCAGTCCCTTTAACCTCCTGTTTGGCCCAGTTTGCAATTTCTGCGGAAGATGAACAGGAATAGCGAGAACCAATGAGAGACTAGCTGGAGGTGTCTGGACGGGCAAATTTAACTCTCATTTCCCACCAGGAAGAGGAAATAACCAAAGGCTCAGCGTGCCATGCCGGAACAAGATTAGGGCCTGAAGCCATCCTGCGGTGTTGAGGCCAGGTCACAAGAAAGCGAGTTGAAGAAAGGGGCTCAGGGGCACTGTAATTCACAAACCTGCAGAGTTATAAATGACAGCTATCGTCCAAAAATATACTGAAGTAAGGCTGCCAAGAGGACTTGAAAGCGGGGCAGAATTGCAGGAAACCGATTTCAGGAGGTAGACTGGAATTGCATTGAAAGCATAGGAAAAGAGGCAGAACGTCCACAATGATGCACTTGGCCGAAAAGGGCGTATGCGTTTCTTCCTGAATATATTCAGGAAGAAACGCATACGCCCTTTTTGGCCAACCAAGCAAACTTGCAAAGGAAATCTGCACTACAATGAAGTCTCACTTCCCCCCGGTCAAAAGGGCCATCTGAAAAAAGTGTAAAATGCAGAAAGGCAGAACAGGCCATGGAGAACTGGGAGCCTTGTTATGATGATGGGCGGGATGTAAATTGCCAACAGACACTCGGGAGAAGTGTATGGTGTTTCCTGAAACATCTAAAAAACAAAGCAACAGAGCCTAGGGCACTTCCACTTATGGTCCTATAGCTTAGGGAAATTAAAATCAAAAAGATACAGCCACCCCAATGTTTGGGACGCCTCTGTTTACAAGAACCTCGTTTACCGTACAAGTTCAATATCACAGAAAGTGAAAAATGGATAAAGAACTTGTGGTACTTACGTACAATGCAGTATCACTCAGCAGTGAAATCTATGTCATCAGGCCCGTAGCAGCACAATGAGTGGATTCAGGTACGATGATTCTAACTGAAATAAGTCACACAGAAAAAGAAACATCATAAGATATCAGTAATACACGGAATGTAAACTTGGCTACACAGGAACTGAATTACAGAACAGAACAGGGTCTCAAATTTAGAAAACCAACTTATGCTTGTTTAAGGGTAAAGGTGAGTTGGGGTGCTGCATAAAACCAGAGATTGAAATGAGCACAGATAAAGTTCCTTAAGCCAAATATGGAATAGACAAGAGCTACTCCTTGCTCAAGGAAATGGACTCAACACCGCATATTAAACGCCTAAGAATGTACCTGACTCTTAAGTATCTTAAAACTTATGGATTGCTATGTCTCCGAAAGAGAATCAAGCATGTGTACAGGGACATAAACGCAGCAGTGATAGGATTGGAGAGGTTCGGTGAGCAAATGAAGACCCTTTGAAGTCATATTGCATGGTACCCATTCCACGGGTTTCAACTACCCACGTTTAAGGTATTCTTCCTTCAGCTAAAACATGCATGTGGAACCTAGAGTATGATCAACCATGTGATCGGGAGACGTGTTCAAATATGTCTCAGTTTTCGTACCCTGGTACTCGGGTGCAACATTCCAGACGCTTTACTAACACTCTCCCGACTTGGAGAGTCAGTCCCTTTAACCTCCTGTTTAGCCCAGTTTGCAATTTCTGCGGAAGATGAACAGGAATAGCGAGAACCAATGAGAGACTAGCTGGAGGTGTCTGGACGGGCAAATTTAACTCTCATTTCCCACCAGGAAGAGGAAATAACCAAAGGCTCAGCGTGCCATGCCGGAACAAGATTAGGGCCTGAAGCCATCCTGCGGTGTTGAGGCCAGGTCACAAGAAAGCGAGTTGAAGAAAGGGGCTCAGGGGCACTGTAATTCACAAACCTGCAGAGTTATAAATGACAGCTATCGTCCAAAAATATACTGAAGTAAGGCTGCCAAGAGGACTTGAAAGCGGGGCAGAATTGCAGGAAACCGATTTCAGGAGGTAGACTGGAATTGCATTGAAAGCATAGGAAAAGAGGCAGAACGTCCACAATGATGCACTTGGCCAAAAAGGGCGTATGTGTTTTTTCCTGAATATATTCAGGAAAAAACGCATACGCCCTTTTTGGCCAACCAAGCAAGCTTGCAAAGGAAATCTGCACTACAATGAAGTCTCACTTCCCCCCGGTCAAAAGGGCCATCTGAAAAAAGTGTAAAATCAAGAAACGCAGAACAGGCCATGGAGAACTGGGAGCTTTGTTATGCTGATGGGCGGGATGTCAATTGCCAACAGACACTCGGGAGAAGTGTATGGTGTTTCCTGAAACATCTAAAAAACAAAGCAACAGAGCCTAGGGCACTTCCACTTATGGTCCTATAGCTTAGGGAAATTAAAATCAAAAAGATACAGCCACCCCAAAGTTTGGGACGCCTCTGTTTACAAGAACCTCGTTTACCGTACAAGTTCAATATCACAGAAAGTGAAAAATGGATAAAGAACTTGTGGTACTTACGTACAATGCAGTATCACTCAGCAGTGAAATCTAAGTCATCAGGCCCGTAGCAGCACAATGAGTGGATTCAGGTACGATGATTCTAACTGAAATAAGTCACACAGAAAAAGAAACATCATAAGATATCACTAATACACGGAATGTAAACTTGGCTACACAGGAACTGAATTACAGAACAGAACAGGGTCTCAAATTTAGAAAACCAACTTATGCTTGCTTAAGGGTAAAGGTGAGTTGGGGTGCTGCATAAAACCAGAGATTGAAATGAGCACAGATAAAGTTCCTTAAGCCAAATATGGAATAGACAAGAGCTACTCCTTGCTCAACGAAATGGACTCAACACCACATATTAAACGCCTAAGAATGTACCTGACTCTTAAGTATCTTAAAACCTATGGATTGCTATGTCTCCGAAAGAGAATCAAGCATGTGTACAGGGACATAAACGCAGCAGTGATAGGATTGGAGAGGTTCGGTGAGCAAATGAAGACCCTTTGAAGTCATATTGCATGGTACCCATTCCACGGGTCTCAACTCTCCAGGTTTAAGGTATTCTTCCTTCAGCTAAAACATGCATGTGGAACCCAGAGTATGATCAATCGTGTGAACGGGAGACGTGTTCAAATATGTCTCAGTTTTCCTCCCCTGGTACTCGGGTGCAACATTCCAGACGCTTTA
Organism: Globicephala melas; assembly: GCF_963455315.2. NCBI lineage: Eukaryota > Metazoa > Chordata > Mammalia > Artiodactyla > Delphinidae > Globicephala > Globicephala melas. The sequence continues at coordinate 52,721 of NW_027207833.1, forward strand.
CTAACACTCTCCCCACTTGGAGAGTCAGCGCCTTTAACCTCCTGTTTGGCCCAGTTTGCAATTTCTGCGGAAGATAAACAGGAATAGCGAGAACCAATGAGAGACTAGCTGGAGGTGTCTGGACGGGCAAATTTAACTCTCATTTCCCACCAGGAAGAGGAAATAACCAAAGGCTCAGCGTGCCGTGCCGGAACCAGAATAGGGCCTGAAGCCATCCTGCGGTGTTGCGGCCAGCTCACAAGAAAGCAAGTTGAAGAAAGGAGCTCAGGGGCACTGTAATTCACAAACCTGCAGAGTTATAAATGACAGCTATCGTCCAAAAATATACTGAAGTAAGGCTGCCAAGAGGACTTGAAAGCGGGGCAGAATTGCAGGAAACCGATTTCAGGAGGTAGACTGGAATTGCATTGAAAGCATAGGAAAAGAGGCAGAACGTCCACAATGATGCACTTGGCCAAAAAGGGCGTATGCGTTTTTTCCTGAATATATTCAGGAAAAAACGCATACGCCCTTTTTGGCCAACCAAGCAAACTTGCAAAGGAAATCTGCACTACAATGAAGTCTCACTTCCCCCCGGTCAAAAGGGCCATCTGAAAAAGGTGTAAAATCCAGAAAGGCAGGACAGGCCATGGAGAACTGGGAGCCTTGTTATGCTGATGGGCGGGATGTAAATTGCCAACAGACACTTGGGAGAAGTGTATGGTGTTTCCTGAAACATCTAAGAAACAAAGCAACAGAGCCTAGGGCACTTTCACTTATGGTCCTATAGCTTAGGGAAATTAAAATCAAAAAGACACAGCTACCCCAAAGTTTGGGACGCCTCTGTTTACAAGAACCTCGTTTACCGTACAAGTTCAATATCACAGAAAGTGAAAAATGGATAAAGAACTTGTGGTACTTACGTACAATGCAGTATCACTCAGCAATGAAATCTATGTCATCAGGCCCGTAGCAGCATAATGAGTGGATTCAGGTATGATGATTCTAACTGAAATAAGTCACACAGAAAAAGAAACATCATAAGATATCACTAATACACGGAATGTAAACTTGGCTACACAGGAACTGAATTCCAAAACACAACAGGGTCTCATATTTAGAAAACCAACTTATGCTTGCTTAAGGGGAAAGGTGAGTTGGGGTGCTGCATAAAACCAGAGATTGAAATGAGCACAGATAAAGTTCCTTAAGCCAAATATGGAATAGAAAAGAGCTACTCCTTGCTCAACGAAATGGACTCAACACCCCATATTAAACGCCTAAGAATGTACCTTACTAGGAAGTATCTTAAAACCTATGGATTGCTATGTCTCCAAAAGAGAATCAAGCGTGTGTACAGGGGCATAAACGCAGCAGTGATAGGATTGGAGAGGTTCGGTGAGCAAATGAAGACCCTTTGAAGTCATATTGCATGGTACCCATTCCACGGGTTTCAACTACCCACGTTTAAGGTATTCTTCCTTCAGCTAAAACATGCATGTGGAACCCAGAGTATGATCAACCATGTGATCGGGAGACCTGTTCAAATATGTCTCAGTTTTCGTACCCTGGTACACGGGTGCAACATTCCAGACGCTTTACTAACACTCTCCCGACTTGGAGAGTCAGTCCCTTTAACCTCCTGTTTGGCCCAGTTTGCAATTTCTGCGGAAGATGAACAGGAATAGCGAGAACCAATGAGAGACTAGCTGGAGGTCTCTGGACGGGCAAATTTAACTCTCATTTCCCACCAGGAAGAGGAATTAACCAAAGGCTCGGCGTGCCGTGCCGGAACCAGATTAGGGCCTGAAGCCATCTTGCGGTGTTGCGGCCAGCTCACAAGAAAGTGAGTTGAAGAAAGGAGCTCAGGGGCACTGTAATTCACAAACCTGCAGAGTTATAAATGACAATTATCGTCCAAAAATATACTGAAGTAAGGCTGCCAAGAGGACTTGAAAGCGGGGCAGAATTGCAGGAAACCGATTTCAGGAGGTACACTGGAATTGCATTGAAAGCATAGGAAAAGAGGCAGAACGTTCACAATGATGCACTTGGCCAAAAAGGACGTATGCGTTTTTTCCTGAATATATTCAGGAAAAAACGCATACGCCCTTTTTGGCCAACCAAGCAAACTTGCAAAGGAAATCTGCACTACAATGAAGTCTCACTTCCCCCCAGTCAAAAGGGCCATCTGAAAAAAGTGTAAAATCCAGAAAGGCAGGACAGGCCATGGAGAACTGGGAGCCTTGTTATGCTGATGGGCGGGATGTAAATTGCCAACAGACACTCGGGAGAAGTGTATGGTGTTTCCTGAAACATCTGAAAAACAAAGCAACAGAGCCTAGGGCACTTCCACTTATGGTCCTATAGCTTAGGGAAATTAAAATCAAAACGACACAGCCACCCCAAAGTTTGGGACGCCTCTGTTTACAAGAACCTCGTTTACCGTACAAGTTCAATATCACAGAAAGTGAAAAATGGATAAAGAACTTGTGGTACTTACGTACAATGCAGTATCACTCAGCAGTGAAATCTATGTCATCAGGCCCGTAGCAGCACAATGAGTGGATTCAGGTACGATGATTCTAACTGAAATAAGTCACACAGAAAAAGAAACATCATAAGATATCAGTAATACACGGAATGTAAACTTGGCTACACAGGAACTGAATTACAGAACAGAACAGGGTCTCAAATTTAGAAAACCAACTTATGCTTGTTTAAGGGTAAAGGTGAGTTGGGGTGCTGCATAAAACCAGAGATTGAAATGAGCACAGATAAAGTTCCTTAAGCCAAATATGGAATAGACAAGAGCTACTCCTTGCTCAACGAAATGGACTCAACACCGCATATTAAACGCCTAAGAATGTACCTGACTCTTAAGTATCTTAAAACTTATGGATTGCTATGTCTCCGAAAGAGAATCAAGCATGTGTACAGGGACATAAACGCAGCAGTGATAGGATTGGAGAGGTTCGGTGAGCAAATGAAGACCCTTTGAAGTCATATTGCATGGTACCCATTCCACGGGTTTCAACTACCCAGGTTTAAGGTATTCTTCCTTCAGCTAAAACATGCATGTGGAACCTAGAGTATGATCAACCATGTGATCGGGAGACGTGTTCAAATATGTCTCAGTTTTCGTACCCTGGTACTCGGGTGCAACATTCCAGACGCTTTACTAACACTCTCCCGACTTGGAGAGTCAGTCCCTTTAACCTCCTGTTTGGCCCAGTTTGCAATTTCTGCGGAAGATGAACAGGAATAGCGAGAACCAATGAGAGACTAGCTGGAGGTGTCTGGACGGGCAAATTTAACTCTCATTTCCCACCAGGAAGAGGAAATAACCAAAGGCTCAGCGTGCCATGCCGGAACAAGATTAGGGCCTGAAGCCATCCTGCGGTGTTGAGGCCAGGTCACAAGAAAGCGAGTTGAAGAAAGGGGCTCAGGGGCACTGTAATTCACAAACCTGCAGAGTTATAAATGACAGCTATCGTCCAAAAATATACTGAAGTAAGGCTGCCAAGAGGACTTGAAAGCGGGGCAGAATTGCAGGAAACCGATTTCAGGAGGTAGACTGGAATTGCATTGAAAGCATAGGAAAAGAGGCAGAACGTCCACAATGATGCACTTGGCCAAAAAGGGCGTATGCGTTTTTTCCTGAATATATTCAGGAAGAAACGCATACGCCCTTTTTGGCCAACCAAGCAAACTTGCAAAGGAAATCTGCACTACAATGAAGTCTCACTTCCCCCCGGTCAAAAGGGCCATCTGAAAAAAGTGTAAAATGCAGAAAGGCAGAACAGGCCATGGAGAACTGGGAGCCTTGTTATGATGATGGGCGGGATGTAAATTGCCAACAGACACTCGGGAGAAGTGTATGGTGTTTCCTGAAACATCTAAAAAACAAAGCAACAGAGCCTAGGGCACTTCCACTTATGGTCCTATAGCTTAGGGAAATTAAAATCCAAAAGATACAGCCACCCCAATGTTTGGGACGCCTCTGTTTACAAGAACCTCGTTTACCGTACAAGTTCAATATCACAGAAAGTGAAAAATGGATAAAGAACTTGTGGTACTTACGTACAATGCAGTATCACTCAGCAGTGAAATCTATGTCATCAGGCCCGTAGCAGCACAATGAGTGGATTCAGGTACGATGATTCTAACTGAAATAAGTCACACAGAAAAAGAAACATCATAAGATATCAGTAATACACGGAATGTAAACTTGGCTACACAGGAACTGAATTACAGAACAGAACAGGGTCTCAAATTTAGAAAACCAACTTATGCTTGTTTAAGGGTAAAGGTGAGTTGGGGTGCTGCATAAAACCAGAGATTGAAATGAGCACAGATAAAGTTCCTTAAGCCAAATATGGAATAGACAAGAGCTACTCCTTTCTCAACGAAATGGACTCAACACCGCATATTAAACGCCTAAGAATGTACCTGACTCTTAAGTATCTTAAAACCTATGGATTGCTATGTCTCCGAAAGAGAATCAAGCATGTGTACAGGGATATAAACAAAGCAGTGATAGGATTGGAGAGGTTCGGTGAGCAAATGAAGACCCTTTGAAGTCATATTGCATGGTACCCATTCCACGGGTTTCAACTACCCAGGTTTAAGGTATTCCTCCTTCAGCTAAAACATGCATGTGGAACCTAGAGTATGATCAACCATGTGATCGGGAGACGTGTTCAAATATGTCTCAGTTTTCGTACCCTGGTACTCGGGTGCAACATTCCAGACGCTTTACTAACACTCTCCCGACTTGGAGAGTCAGTCCCTTTAACCTCCTGTTTGGCCCAGTTTGCAATTTCTGCGGAAGATGAACAGGAATAGCGAGAACCAATGAGAGACTAGCTGGAGGTGTCTGGACGGGCAAATTTAACTCTCATTTCCCACCAGGAAGAGGAAATAACCAAAGGCTCAGCGTGCCGTGCCGGAACCAGATTAGGGCCTGAAGCCATCCTGCGGTGTTGCGGCCAGCTCACAAGAAAACGAGTGGAAGAAAGGAGCTCAGGGGCACTGTAATTCACAAACCTGCAGAGTTATAAATGACAACTATCGTCCAAAAATATACTGAAGTAAGGCTGCCAAGAGGACTTGAAAGCGGGGCAGAATTGCAGGAAACCGATTTCAGGAGGTAGACTGGAATTGCATTGAAAGCATAGGAAAAGAGGCAGAACGTCCACAATGATGCACTTGGCCAAAAAGGGCGTATGCATTTTTTCCTGAATATATTCAGGAAAAAACGCATACGCCCTTTTTGGCCAACCAAGCAAGCTTGCAAAGGAAATCTGCACTACAATGAAGTCTCACTTCCCCCCGGTCAAAAGGGCCATCTGAAAAAAGTGTAAAATCCAGAAACGCAGAACAGGCCATGGAGAACTGGGAGCCTTGTTATGCTGATGGGCGGGATGTAAATTGCCAACAGACACTCCGGAGAAGTGTATGGTGTTTCCTGAAACATCTAAAAAACAAAGCAACAGAGCCTAGGGCACTTCCACTTATGGTCCTATAGCTTAGGGAAATTAAAATGAAAAAGACACAGCCACCCCAAAGTTTGGGACGCCTCTGTTTACAAGAACCTCGTTTACCGTACAAGTTCAATATCACAGAAAGTGAAAAATGGATAAAGAACTTGTGGTACTTACGTACAATGCAGTATCACTCAGCAGTGAAATCTATGTCATCAGGCCCGTAGCAGCACAATGAGTGGATTCAGGTACGATGATTCTAACTGAAATAAGTCACACAGAAAAAGAAACATCATAAGATATCAGTAATACACGGAATGTAAACTTGGCTACACAGGAACTGAATTACAGAACAGAACAGGGTCTCAAATTTAGAAAACCAACTTATGCTTGTTTAAGGGTAAAGGTGAGTTGGGGTGCTGCATAAAACCAGAGATTGAAATGAGCACAGATAAAGTTCCTTAAGCCAAATATGGAATAGACAAGAGCTACTCCTTGCTCAACGAAATGGACTCAACACCGCATATTAAACGCCTAAGAATGTACCTGACTCTTAAGTATCTTAAAACTTATGGATTGCTATGTCTCCGAAAGAGAATCAAGCATGTGTACAGGGACATAAACGCAGCAGTGATAGGATTGGAGAGGTTCGGTGAGCAAATGAAGACCCTTTGAAGTCATATTGCATGGTACCCATTCCACGGGTTTCAACTACCCAGGTTTAAGGTATTCTTCCTTCAGCTAAAACATGCATGTGGAACCTAGAGTATGATCAACCATGTGATCGGGAGACGTGTTCAAATATGTCTCAGTTTTCGTACCCTGGTACTCGGGTGCAACATTCCAGACGCTTTACTAACACTCTCCCGACTTGGAGAGTCAGTCCCTTTAACCTCCTGTTTGGCCCAGTTTGCAATTTCTGCGGAAGATGAACAGGAATAGCGAGAACCAATGAGAGACTAGCTGGAGGTGTCTGGACGGGCAAATTTAACTCTCATTTCCCACCAGGAAGAGGAAATAACCAAAGGCTCAGCGTGCCATGCCGGAACAAGATTAGGGCCTGAAGCCATCCTGCGGTGTTGAGGCCAGGTCACAAGAAAGCGAGTTGAAGAAAGGGGCTCAGGGGCACTGTAATTCACAAACCTGCAGAGTTATAAATGACAGCTATCGTCCAAAAATATACTGAAGTAAGGCTGCCAAGAGGACTTGAAAGCGGGGCAGAATTGCAGGAAACCGATTTCAGGAGGTAGACTGGAATTGCATTGAAAGCATAGGAAAAGAGGCAGAACGTCCACAATGATGCACTTGGCCAAAAAGGGCGTATGCGTTTTTTCCTGAATATATTCAGGAAGAAACGCATACGCCCTTTTTGGCCAACCAAGCAAACTTGCAAAGGAAATCTGCACTACAATGAAGTCTCACTTCCCCCCGGTCAAAAGGGCCATCTGAAAAAAGTGTAAAATGCAGAAAGGCAGAACAGGCCATGGAGAACTGGGAGCCTTGTTATGATGATGGGCGGGATGTAAATTGCCAACAGACACTCGGGAGAAGTGTATGGTGTTTCCTGAAACATCTAAAAAACAAAGCAACAGAGCCTAGGGCACTTCCACTTATGGTCCTATAGCTTAGGGAAATTAAAATCCAAAAGATACAGCCACCCCAATGTTTGGGACGCCTCTGTTTACAAGAACCTCGTTTACCGTACAAGTTCAATATCACAGAAAGTGAAAAATGGATAAAGAACTTGTGGTACTTACGTACAATGCAGTATCACTCAGCAGTGAAATCTATGTCATCAGGCCCGTAGCAGCACAATGAGTGGATTCAGGTACGATGATTCTAACTGAAATAAGTCACACAGAAAAAGAAACATCATAAGATATCAGTAATACACGGAATGTAAACTTGGCTACACAGGAACTGAATTACAGAACAGAACAGGGTCTCAAATTTAGAAAACCAACTTATGCTTGTTTAAGGGTAAAGGTGAGTTGGGGTGCTGCATAAAACCAGAGATTGAAATGAGCACAGATAAAGTTCCTTAAGCCAAATATGGAATAGACAAGAGCTACTCCTTTCTCAACGAAATGGACTCAACACCGCATATTAAACGCCTAAGAATGTACCTGACTCTTAAGTATCTTAAAACCTATGGATTGCTATGTCTCCGAAAGAGAATCAAGCATGTGTACAGGGATATAAACAAAGCAGTGATAGGATTGGAGAGGTTCGGTGAGCAAATGAAGACCCTTTGAAGTCATATTGCATGGTACCCATTCCACGGGTTTCAACTACCCAGGTTTAAGGTATTCCTCCTTCAGCTAAAACATGCATGTGGAACCTAGAGTATGATCAACCATGTGATCGGGAGACGTGTTCAAATATGTCTCAGTTTTCGTACCCTGGTACTCGGGTGCAACATTCCAGACGCTTTACTAACACTCTCCCGACTTGGAGAGTCAGTCCCTTTAACCTCCTGTTTGGCCCAGTTTGCAATTTCTGCGGAAGATGAACAGGAATAGCGAGAACCAATGAGAGACTAGCTGGAGGTGTCTGGACGGGCAAATTTAACTCTCATTTCCCACCAGGAAGAGGAAATAACCAAAGGCTCAGCGTGCCGTGCCGGAACCAGATTAGGGCCTGAAGCCATCCTGCGGTGTTGCGGCCAGCTCACAAGAAAACGAGTGGAAGAAAGGAGCTCAGGGGCACTGTAATTCACAAACCTGCAGAGTTATAAATGACAACTATCGTCCAAAAATATACTGAAGTAAGGCTGCCAAGAGGACTTGAAAGCGGGGCAGAATTGCAGGAAACCGATTTCAGGAGGTAGACTGGAATTGCATTGAAAGCATAGGAAAAGAGGCAGAACGTCCACAATGATGCACTTGGCCAAAAAGGGCGTATGCATTTTTTCCTGAATATATTCAGGAAAAAACGCATACGCCCTTTTTGGCCAACCAAGCAAGCTTGCAAAGGAAATCTGCACTACAATGAAGTCTCACTTCCCCCCGGTCAAAAGGGCCATCTGAAAAAAGTGTAAAATCCAGAAACGCAGAACAGGCCATGGAGAACTGGGAGCCTTGTTATGCTGATGGGCGGGATGTAAATTGCCAACAGACACTCGGGAGAAGTGTATGGTGTTTCCTGAAACATCTAAAAAACAAAGCAACAGAGCCTAGGGCACTTCCACTTATGGTCCTATAGCTTAGGGAAATTAAAATCAAAAAGATACAGCCACCCCAATGTTTGGGACGCCTCTGTTTACAAGAACCTCGTTTACCGTACAAGTTCAATATCACAGAAAGTGAAAAATGGATAAAGAACTTGTGGTACTTACGTACAATGCAGTATCACTCAGCAGTGAAATCTATGTCATCAGGCCCGTAGCAGCACAATGAGTGGATTCAGGTACGATGATTCTAACTGAAATAAGTCACACAGAAAAAGAAACATCATAAGATATCAGTAATACACGGAATGTAAACTTGGCTACACAGGAACTGAATTACAGAACAGAACAGGGTCTCAAATTTAGAAAACCAACTTATGCTTGCTTAAGGGTAAAGGTGAGTTGGGGTGCTGCATAAAACCAGAGATTGAAATGAGCACAGATAAAGTTCCTTAAGCCAAATATGGAATAGACAAGAGCTACTCCTTGCTCAACGAAATGGACTCAACACCACATATTAAACGCCTAAGAATGTACCTGACTCTTAAGTATCTTAAAACCTATGGATTGCTATGTCTCCGAAAGAGAATCAAGCATGTGTACAGGGACATAAACGCAGCAGTGATAGGATTGGAGAGGTTCGGTGAGCAAATGAAGACCCTTTGAAGTCATATTGCATGGTACCCATTCCACGGGTTTCAACTACCCAGGTTTAAGGTATTCTTCCTTCAGCTAAAACATGCATGTGGAACCCAGAGTATGATCAACCGTGTGAACGGGAGACGTGTTCAAATATGTCTCAGTTTTCGTACCCTGGTACACGGGTGCAACATTCCAGACGCTTTACTAACACTCTCCCGACTTGGAGAGTCAGTCCCTTTAACCTCCTGTTTGGCCCAGTTTGCAATTTCTGCGGAAGATGAACAGGAATAGGGAGAACCAATGAGAGACTAGCTGGAGGTCTCTGGACGGGCAAATTTAACTCTCATTTCCCACCAGGAAGAGGAATTAACCAAAGGCTCGGCGTGCCGTGCCAGAACCAGATTAGGGCCTGAAGCCATCCTGCGGTGTTGCGGCCAGCTCACAAGAAAGCGAGTTGAAGAAAGGAGCTCAGGGGCACTGTAATTCACAAACCTGCAGAGTTATAAATGACAACTATCGTCCAAAAATATACTGAAGTAAGGCTGCCAAGAGGACTTGAAAGCGGGGCAGAATTGCAGGAAACCAATTTCAGGAGGTAGACTGGAATTGCATTGAAAGCATAGGAAAAGAGGCAGAACGTCCACAATGATGCACTTGGCCAAAAAGGGCGTATGCGTTTTTTCCTGAATATATTCAGGAAAAAACGCATACGCCCTTTTTGGCCAACCAAGCAAACTTGCAAAGGAAATCTGCACTACAATGAAGTCTCACTTTCCCCCGGTCAAAAGGGCCATCTGAAAAAAGTGTAAAATCCAGAAAGGCAGGACAGGCCATGGAGAACTGGGAGCCTTGTTATGCTGATGGGCGGGATGTAAATTGCCAACAGACACTCGGGAGAAGTGTATGGTGTTTCCTGAAACATCTAAAAAACAAAGCAACAGAGCCTAGGGCACTTCCACTTATGGCCCTATAGCTTAGGGAAATTAAAATCAAAAAGATACAGCCACCCCAATGTTTGGGACGCCTCTGTTTACAAGAACCTCGTTTACCGTACAAGTTCAATATCACAGAAAGTGAAAAATGGATAAAGAACTTGTGGTACTTACGTACAATGCAGTATCACTCAGCAGTGAAATCTATGTCATCAGGCCCGTAGCAGCACAATGAGTGGATTCAGGTACGATGATTCTAACTGAAATAAGTCACACAGAAAAAGAAACATCATAAGATATCAGTAATACACGGAATGTAAACTTGGCTACACAGGAACTGAATTACAGAACAGAACAGGGTCTCAAATTTAGAAAACCAACTTATGCTTGTTTAAGGGTAAAGGTGAGTTGGGGTGCTGCATAAAACCAGAGATTGAAATGAGCACAGATAAAGTTCCTTAAGCCAAATATGGAATAGACAAGAGCTACTCCTTTCTCAACGAAATGGACTCAACACCGCATATTAAACGCCTAAGAATGTACCTGACTCTTAAGTATCTTAAAACCTATGGATTGCTATGTCTCCGAAAGAGAATCAAGCATGTGTACAGGGATATAAACAAAGCAGTGATAGGATTGGAGAGGTTCGGTGAGCAAATGAAGACCCTTTGAAGTCATATTGCATGGTACCCATTCCACGGGTTTCAACTACCCAGGTTTAAGGTATTCCTCCTTCAGCTAAAACATGCATGTGGAACCTAGAGTATGATCAACCATGTGATCGGGAGACGTGTTCAAATATGTCTCAGTTTTCGTACCCTGGTACTCGGGTGCAACATTCCAGACGCTTTACTAACACTCTCCCGACTTGGAGAGTCAGTCCCTTTAACCTCCTGTTTGGCCCAGTTTGCAATTTCTGCGGAAGATGAACAGGAATAGCGAGAACCAATGAGAGACTAGCTGGAGGTGTCTGGACGGGCAAATTTAACTCTCATTTCCCACCAGGAAGAGGAAATAACCAAAGGCTCAGCGTGCCGTGCCGGAACCAGATTAGGGCCTGAAGCCATCCTGCGGTGTTGCGGCCAGCTCACAAGAAAACGAGTGGAAGAAAGGAGCTCAGGGGCACTGTAATTCACAAACCTGCAGAGTTATAAATGACAACTATCGTCCAAAAATATACTGAAGTAAGGCTGCCAAGAGGACTTGAAAGCGGGGCAGAATTGCAGGAAACCGATTTCAGGAGGTAGACTGGAATTGCATTGAAAGCATAGGAAAAGAGGCAGAACGTCCACAATGATGCACTTGGCCAAAAAGGGCGTATGCATTTTTTCCTGAATATATTCAGGAAAAAACGCATACGCCCTTTTTGGCCAACCAAGCAAGCTTGCAAAGGAAATCTGCACTACAATGAAGTCTCACTTCCCCCCGGTCAAAAGGGCCATCTGAAAAAAGTGTAAAATCCAGAAACGCAGAACAGGCCATGGAGAACTGGGAGCCTTGTTATGCTGATGGGCGGGATGTAAATTGCCAACAGACACTCGGGAGAAGTGTATGGTGTTTCCTGAAACATCTAAAAAACAAAGCAACAGAGCCTAGGGCACTTCCACTTATGGTCCTATAGCTTAGGGAAATTAAAATCCAAAAGATACAGCCACCCCAATGTTTGGGACGCCTCTGTTTACAAGAACCTCGTTTACCGTACAAGTTCAATATCACAGAAAGTGAAAAATGGATAAAGAACTTGTGGTACTTACGTACAATGCAGTATCACTCAGCAGTGAAATCTATGTCATCAGGCCCGTAGCAGCACAATGAGTGGATTCAGGTACGATGATTCTAACTGAAATAAGTCACACAGAAAAAGAAACATCATAAGATATCAGTAATACACGGAATGTAAACTTGGCTACACAGGAACTGAATTACAGAACAGAACAGGGTCTCAAATTTAGAAAACCAACTTATGCTTGCTTAAGGGTAAAGGTGAGTTGGGGTGCTGCATAAAACCAGAGATTGAAATGAGCACAGATAAAGTTCCTTAAGCCAAATATGGAATAGACAAGAGCTACTCCTTGCTCAACGAAATGGACTCAACACCACATATTAAACGCCTAAGAATGTACCTGACTCTTAAGTATCTTAAAACCTATGGATTGCTATGTCTCCGAAAGAGAATCAAGCATGTGTACAGGGACATAAACGCAGCAGTGATAGGATTGGAGAGGTTCGGTGAGCAAATGAAGACCCTTTGAAGTCATATTGCATGGTACCCATTCCACGGGTTTCAACTACCCAGGTTTAAGGTATTCTTCCTTCAGCTAAAACATGCATGTGGAACCCAGAGTATGATCAACCGTGTGAACGGGAGACGTGTTCAAATATGTCTCAGTTTTCGTACCCTGGTACACGGGTGCAACATTCCAGACGCTTTACTAACACTCTCCCGACTTGGAGAGTCAGTCCCTTTAACCTCCTGTTTGGCCCAGTTTGCAATTTCTGCGGAAGATGAACAGGAATAGCGAGAACCAATGAGAGACTAGCTGGAGGTCTCTGGACGGGCAAATTTAACTCTCATTTCCCACCAGGAAGAGGAATTAACCAAAGGCTCGGCGTGCCGTGCCAGAACCAGATTAGGGCCTGAAGCCATCCTGCGGTGTTGCGGCCAGCTCACAAGAAAGCAAGTTGAAGAAAGGAGCTCAGGGGCACTGTAATTCACAAACCTGCAGAGTTATAAATGACAGCTATCGTCCAAAAATATACTGAAGTAAGGCTGCCAAGAGGACTTGAAAGCGGGGCAGAATTGCAGGAAACCGATTTCAGGAGGTAGACTGGAATTGCATTGAAAGCATAGGAAAAGAGGCAGAACGTCCACAATGATGCACTTGGCCAAAAAGGGCGTATGCGTTTTTTCCTGAATATATTCAGGAAAAAACGCATACGCCCTTTTTGGCCAACCAAGCAAACTTGCAAAGGAAATCTGCACTACAATGAAGTCTCACTTCCCCCCGGTCAAAAGGGCCATCTGAAAAAGGTGTAAAATCCAGAAAGGCAGGACAGGCCATGGAGAACTGGGAGCCTTGTTATGCTGATGGGCGGGATGTAAATTGCCAACAGACACTTGGGAGAAGTGTATGGTGTTTCCTGAAACATCTAAGAAACAAAGCAACAGAGCCTAGGGCACTTTCACTTATGGTCCTATAGCTTAGGGAAATTAAAATCAAAAAGACACAGCTACCCCAAAGTTTGGGACGCCTCTGTTTACAAGAACCTCGTTTACCGTACAAGTTCAATATCACAGAAAGTGAAAAATGGATAAAGAACTTGTGGTACTTACGTACAATGCAGTATCACTCAGCAATGAAATCTATGTCATCAGGCCCGTAGCAGCATAATGAGTGGATTCAGGTATGATGATTCTAACTGAAATAAGTCACACAGAAAAAGAAACATCATAAGATATCACTAATACACGGAATGTAAACTTGGCTACACAGGAACTGAATTCCAAAACACAACAGGGTCTCAAATTTAGAAAACCAACTTATGCTTGCTTAAGGGGAAAGGTGAGTTGGGGTGCTGCATAAAACCAGAGATTGAAATGAGCACAGATAAAGTTCCTTAAGCCAAATATGGAATAGAAAAGAGCTACTCCTTGCTCAACGAAATGGACTCAACACCCCATATTAAACGCCTAAGAATGTACCTTACTAGTAAGTATCTTAAAACCTATGGATTGCTATGTCTCCAAAAGAGAATCAAGCGTGTGTACAGGGGCATAAACGCAGCAGTGATAGGATTGGAGAGGTTCGGTGAGCAAATGAAGACCCTTTGAAGTCATATTGCATGGTACCCATTCCACGGGTTTCAACTACCCACGTTTAAGGTATTCTTCCTTCAGCTAAAACATGCATGTGGAACCCAGAGTATGATCAACCGTGTGATCGGGAGACCTGTTCAAATATGTCTCAGTTTTCGTACCCTGGTACACGGGTGCAACATTCCAGACGCTTTACTAACACTCTCCCGACTTGGAGAGTCAGTCCCTTTAACCTCCTGTTTGGCCCAGTTTGCAATTTCTGCGGAAGATGAACAGGAATAGCGAGAACCAATGAGAGACTAGCTGGAGGTCTCTGGACGGGCAAATTTAACTCTCATTTCCCACCAGGAAGAGGAATTAACCAAAGGCTCGGCGTGCCGTGCCGGAACCAGATTAGGGCCTGAAGCCATCTTGCGGTGTTGCGGCCAGCTCACAAGAAAGTGAGTTGAAGAAAGGAGCTCAGGGGCACTGTAATTCACAAACCTGCAGAGTTATAAATGACAATTATCGTCCAAAAATATACTGAAGTAAGGCTGCCAAGAGGACTTGAAAGCGGGGCAGAATTGCAGGAAACCGATTTCAGGAGGTACACTGGAATTGCATTGAAAGCATAGGAAAAGAGGCAGAACGTTCACAATGATGCACTTGGCCAAAAAGGACGTATGCGTTTTTTCCTGAATATATTCAGGAAAAAACGCATACGCCCTTTTTGGCCAACCAAGCAAACTTGCAAAGGAAATCTGCACTACAATGAAGTCTCACTTCCCCCCAGTCAAAAGGGCCATCTGAAAAAAGTGTAAAATCCAGAAAGGCAGGACAGGCCATGGAGAACTGGGAGCCTTGTTATGCTGATGGGCGGGATGTAAATTGCCAACAGACACTCGGGAGAAGTGTATGGTGTTTCCTGAAACATCTGAAAAACAAAGCAACAGAGCCTAGGGCACTTCCACTTATGGTCCTATAGCTTAGGGAAATTAAAATCAAAAAGATACAGCCACCCCAATGTTTGGGACGCCTCTGTTTACAAGAACCTCGTTTACCGTACAAGTTCAATATCACAGAAAGTGAAAAATGGATAAAGAACTTGTGGTACTTACGTACAATGCAGTATCACTCAGCAGTGAAATCTATGTCATCAGGCCCGTAGCAGCACAATGAGTGGATTCAGGTACGATGATTCTAACTGAAATAAGTCACACAGAAAAAGAAACATCATAAGATATCAGTAATACACGGAATGTAAACTTGGCTACACAGGAACTGAATTACAGAACAGAACAGGGTCTCAAATTTAGAAAACCAACTTATGCTTGTTTAAGGGTAAAGGTGAGTTGGGGTGCTGCATAAAACCAGAGATTGAAATGAGCACAGATAAAGTTCCTTAAGCCAAATATGGAATAGACAAGAGCTACTCCTTGCTCAACGAAATGGACTCAACACCGCATATTAAACGCCTAAGAATGTACCTGACTCTTAAGTATGTTAAAACCTATGGATTGCTATGTCTCCGAAAGAGAATCAAGCATGTGTACAGGGACATAAACGCAGCAGTGATAGGATTGGAGAGGTTCGGTGAGCAAATGAAGACCCTTTGAAGTCATATTGCATGGTACCCATTCCACGGGTTTCAACTACCCAGGTTTAAGGTATTCTTCCTTCAGCTAAAACATGCATGTGGAACCTAGAGTATGATCAACCATGTGATCGGGAGACGTGTTCAAATATGTCTCAGTTTTCGTACCCTGGTACTCGGGTGCAACATTCCAGACGCTTTACTAACACTCTCCCGACTTGGAGAGTCAGTCCCTTTAACCTCCTGTTTGGCCCAGTTTGCAATTTCTGCGGAAGATGAACAGGAATAGCGAGAACCAATGAGAGACTAGCTGGAGGTGTCTGGACGGGCAAATTTAACTCTCATTTCCCACCAGGAAGAGGAAATAACAAAAGGCTCAGCGTGCCATGCCGGAACAAGATTAGGGCCTGAAGCCATCCTGCGGTGTTGAGGCCAGGTCACAAGAAAGCGAGTTGAAGAAAGGGGCTCAGGGGCACTGTAATTCACAAACCTGCAGAGTTATAAATGACAGCTATCGTCCAAAAATATACTGAAGTAAGGCTGCCAAGAGGACTTGAAAGCGGGGCAGAATTGCAGGAAACCGATTTCAGGAGGTAGACTGGAATTGCATTGAAAGCATAGGAAAAGAGGCAGAACGTCCACAATGATGCACTTGGCCGAAAAGGGCGTATGCGTTTCTTCCTGAATATATTCAGGAAGAAACGCATACGCCCTTTTTGGCCAACCAAGCAAACTTGCAAAGGAAATCTGCACTACAATGAAGTCTCACTTCCCCCCGGTCAAAAGGGCCATCTGAAAAAAGTGTAAAATGCAGAAAGGCAGAACAGGCCATGGAGAACTGGGAGCCTTGTTATGATGATGGGCGGGATGTAAATTGCCAACAGACACTCGGGAGAAGTGTATGGTGTTTCCTGAAACATCTAAAAAACAAAGCAACAGAGCCTAGGGCACTTCCACTTATGGTCCTATAGCTTAGGGAAATTAAAATCAAAAAGATACAGCCACCCCAATGTTTGGGACGCCTCTGTTTACAAGAACCTCGTTTACCGTACAAGTTCAATATCACAGAAAGTGAAAAATGGATAAAGAACTTGTGGTACTTACGTACAATGCAGTATCACTCAGCAGTGAAATCTATGTCATCAGGCCCGTAGCAGCACAATGAGTGGATTCAGGTACGATGATTCTAACTGAAATAAGTCACACAGAAAAAGAAACATCATAAGATATCAGTAATACACGGAATGTAAACTTGGCTACACAGGAACTGAATTACAGAACAGAACAGGGTCTCAAATTTAGAAAACCAACTTATGCTTGTTTAAGGGTAAAGGTGAGTTGGGGTGCTGCATAAAACCAGAGATTGAAATGAGCACAGATAAAGTTCCTTAAGCCAAATATGGAATAGACAAGAGCTACTCCTTGCTCAAGGAAATGGACTCAACACCGCATATTAAACGCCTAAGAATGTACCTGACTCTTAAGTATCTTAAAACTTATGGATTGCTATGTCTCCGAAAGAGAATCAAGCATGTGTACAGGGACATAAACGCAGCAGTGATAGGATTGGAGAGGTTCGGTGAGCAAATGAAGACCCTTTGAAGTCATATTGCATGGTACCCATTCCACGGGTTTCAACTACCCACGTTTAAGGTATTCTTCCTTCAGCTAAAACATGCATGTGGAACCTAGAGTATGATCAACCATGTGATCGGGAGACGTGTTCAAATATGTCTCAGTTTTCGTACCCTGGTACTCGGGTGCAACATTCCAGACGCTTTACTAACACTCTCCCGACTTGGAGAGTCAGTCCCTTTAACCTCCTGTTTAGCCCAGTTTGCAATTTCTGCGGAAGATGAACAGGAATAGCGAGAACCAATGAGAGACTAGCTGGAGGTGTCTGGACGGGCAAATTTAACTCTCATTTCCCACCAGGAAGAGGAAATAACCAAAGGCTCAGCGTGCCATGCCGGAACAAGATTAGGGCCTGAAGCCATCCTGCGGTGTTGAGGCCAGGTCACAAGAAAGCGAGTTGAAGAAAGGGGCTCAGGGGCACTGTAATTCACAAACCTGCAGAGTTATAAATGACAGCTATCGTCCAAAAATATACTGAAGTAAGGCTGCCAAGAGGACTTGAAAGCGGGGCAGAATTGCAGGAAACCGATTTCAGGAGGTAGACTGGAATTGCATTGAAAGCATAGGAAAAGAGGCAGAACGTCCACAATGATGCACTTGGCCAAAAAGGGCGTATGTGTTTTTTCCTGAATATATTCAGGAAAAAACGCATACGCCCTTTTTGGCCAACCAAGCAAGCTTGCAAAGGAAATCTGCACTACAATGAAGTCTCACTTCCCCCCGGTCAAAAGGGCCATCTGAAAAAAGTGTAAAATCAAGAAACGCAGAACAGGCCATGGAGAACTGGGAGCTTTGTTATGCTGATGGGCGGGATGTCAATTGCCAACAGACACTCGGGAGAAGTGTATGGTGTTTCCTGAAACATCTAAAAAACAAAGCAACAGAGCCTAGGGCACTTCCACTTATGGTCCTATAGCTTAGGGAAATTAAAATCAAAAAGATACAGCCACCCCAAAGTTTGGGACGCCTCTGTTTACAAGAACCTCGTTTACCGTACAAGTTCAATATCACAGAAAGTGAAAAATGGATAAAGAACTTGTGGTACTTACGTACAATGCAGTATCACTCAGCAGTGAAATCTAAGTCATCAGGCCCGTAGCAGCACAATGAGTGGATTCAGGTACGATGATTCTAACTGAAATAAGTCACACAGAAAAAGAAACATCATAAGATATCACTAATACACGGAATGTAAACTTGGCTACACAGGAACTGAATTACAGAACAGAACAGGGTCTCAAATTTAGAAAACCAACTTATGCTTGCTTAAGGGTAAAGGTGAGTTGGGGTGCTGCATAAAACCAGAGATTGAAATGAGCACAGATAAAGTTCCTTAAGCCAAATATGGAATAGACAAGAGCTACTCCTTGCTCAACGAAATGGACTCAACACCACATATTAAACGCCTAAGAATGTACCTGACTCTTAAGTATCTTAAAACCTATGGATTGCTATGTCTCCGAAAGAGAATCAAGCATGTGTACAGGGACATAAACGCAGCAGTGATAGGATTGGAGAGGTTCGGTGAGCAAATGAAGACCCTTTGAAGTCATATTGCATGGTACCCATTCCACGGGTCTCAACTCTCAAGGTTTAAGGTATTCTTCCTTCAGCTAAAACATGCATGTGGAACCCAGAGTATGATCAATCGTGTGAACGGGAGACGTGTTCAAATATGTCTCAGTTTTCCTCCCCTGGTACTCGGGTGCAACATTCCAGACGCTTTACTAACACTCTCCCCACTTGGAGAGTCAGCGCCTTTAACCTCCTGTTTGGCCCAGTTTGCAATTTCTGCGGAAGATAAACAGGAATAGCGAGAACCAATGAGAGACTAGCTGGAGGTGTCTGGACGGGCAAATTTAACTCTCATTTCCCACCAGGAAGAGGAAATAACCAAAGGCTCAGCGTGCCGTGCCGGAACCAGAATAGGGCCTGAAGCCATCCTGCGGTGTTGCGGCCAGCTCACAAGAAAGCAAGTTGAAGAAAGGAGCTCAGGGGCACTGTAATTCACAAACCTGCAGAGTTATAAATGACAGCTATCGTCCAAAAATATACTGAAGTAAGGCTGCCAAGAGGACTTGAAAGCGGGGCAGAATTGCAGGAAACCGATTTCAGGAGGTAGACTGGAATTGCATTGAAAGCATAGGAAAAGAGGCAGAACGTCCACAATGATGCACTTGGCCAAAAAGGGCGTATGCGTTTTTTCCTGAATATATTCAGGAAAAAACGCATACGCCCTTTTTGGCCAACCAAGCAAACTTGCAAAGGAAATCTGCACTACAATGAAGTCTCACTTCCCCCCGGTCAAAAGGGCCATCTGAAAAAGGTGTAAAATCCAGAAAGGCAGGACAGGCCATGGAGAACTGGGAGCCTTGTTATGCTGATGGGCGGGATGTAAATTGCCAACAGACACTTGGGAGAAGTGTATGGTGTTTCCTGAAACATCTAAGAAACAAAGCAACAGAGCCTAGGGCACTTTCACTTATGGTCCTATAGCTTAGGGAAATTAAAATCAAAAAGACACAGCTACCCCAAAGTTTGGGACGCCTCTGTTTACAAGAACCTCGTTTACCGTACAAGTTCAATATCACAGAAAGTGAAAAATGGATAAAGAACTTGTGGTACTTACGTACAATGCAGTATCACTCAGCAATGAAATCTATGTCATCAGGCCCGTAGCAGCATAATGAGTGGATTCAGGTATGATGATTCTAACTGAAATAAGTCACACAGAAAAAGAAACATCATAAGATATCACTAATACACGGAATGTAAACTTGGCTACACAGGAACTGAATTCCAAAACACAACAGGGTCTCAAATTTAGAAAACCAACTTATGCTTGCTTAAGGGGAAAGGTGAGTTGGGGTGCTGCATAAAACCAGAGATTGAAATGAGCACAGATAAAGTTCCTTAAGCCAAATATGGAATAGAAAAGAGCTACTCCTTGCTCAACGAAATGGACTCAACACCCCATATTAAACGCCTAAGAATGTACCTTACTAGGAAGTATCTTAAAACCTATGGATTGCTATGTCTCCAAAAGAGAATCAAGCGTGTGTACAGGGGCATAAACGCAGCAGTGATAGGATTGGAGAGGTTCGGTGAGCAAATGAAGACCCTTTGAAGTCATATTGCATGGTACCCATTCCACGGGTTTCAACTACCCACGTTTAAGGTATTCTTCCTTCAGCTAAAACATGCATGTGGAACCCAGAGTATGATCAACCGTGTGATCGGGAGACCTGTTCAAATATGTCTCAGTTTTCGTACCCTGGTACACGGGTGCAACATTCCAGACGCTTTACTAACACTCTCCCGACTTGGAGAGTCAGTCCCTTTAACCTCCTGTTTGGCCCAGTTTGCAATTTCTGCGGAAGATGAACAGGAATAGCGAGAACCAATGAGAGACTAGCTGGAGGTCTCTGGACGGGCAAATTTAACTCTCATTTCCCACCAGGAAGAGGAATTAACCAAAGGCTCGGCGTGCCGTGCCGGAACCAGATTAGGGCCTGAAGCCATCTTGCGGTGTTGCGGCCAGCTCACAAGAAAGTGAGTTGAAGAAAGGAGCTCAGGGGCACTGTAATTCACAAACCTGCAGAGTTATAAATGACAATTATCGTCCAAAAATATACTGAAGTAAGGCTGCCAAGAGGACTTGAAAGCGGGGCAGAATTGCAGGAAACCGATTTCAGGAGGTACACTGGAATTGCATTGAAAGCATAGGAAAAGAGGCAGAACGTTCACAATGATGCACTTGGCCAAAAAGGACGTATGCGTTTTTTCCTGAATATATTCAGGAAAAAACGCATACGCCCTTTTTGGCCAACCAAGCAAACTTGCAAAGGAAATCTGCACTACAATGAAGTCTCACTTCCCCCCAGTCAAAAGGGCCATCTGAAAAAAGTGTAAAATCCAGAAAGGCAGGACAGGCCATGGAGAACTGGGAGCCTTGTTATGCTGATGGGCGGGATGTAAATTGCCAACAGACACTCGGGAGAAGTGTATGGTGTTTCCTGAAACATCTGAAAAACAAAGCAACAGAGCCTAGGGCACTTCCACTTATGGTCCTATAGCTTAGGGAAATTAAAATCAAAACGACACAGCCACCCCAAAGTTTGGGACGCCTCTGTTTACAAGAACCTCGTTTACCGTACAAGTTCAATATCACAGAAAGTGAAAAATGGATAAAGAACTTGTGGTACTTACGTACAATGCAGTATCACTCAGCAGTGAAATCTATGTCATCAGGCCCGTAGCAGCACAATGAGTGGATTCAGGTACGATGATTCTAACTGAAATAAGTCACACAGAAAAAGAAACATCATAAGATATCAGTAATACACGGAATGTAAACTTGGCTACACAGGAACTGAATTACAGAACAGAACAGGGTCTCAAATTTAGAAAACCAACTTATGCTTGTTTAAGGGTAAAGGTGAGTTGGGGTGCTGCATAAAACCAGAGATTGAAATGAGCACAGATAAAGTTCCTTAAGCCAAATATGGAATAGACAAGAGCTACTCCTTGCTCAACGAAATGGACTCAACACCGCATATTAAACGCCTAAGAATGTACCTGACTCTTAAGTATCTTAAAACTTATGGATTGCTATGTCTCCGAAAGAGAATCAAGCATGTGTACAGGGACATAAACGCAGCAGTGATAGGATTGGAGAGGTTCGGTGAGCAAATGAAGACCCTTTGAAGTCATATTGCATGGTACCCATTCCACGGGTTTCAACTACCCAGGTTTAAGGTATTCTTCCTTCAGCTAAAACATGCATGTGGAACCTAGAGTATGATCAACCATGTGATCGGGAGACGTGTTCAAATATGTCTCAGTTTTCGTACCCTGGTACTCGGGTGCAACATTCCAGACGCTTTACTAACACTCTCCCGACTTGGAGAGTCAGTCCCTTTAACCTCCTGTTTGGCCCAGTTTGCAATTTCTGCGGAAGATGAACAGGAATAGCGAGAACCAATGAGAGACTAGCTGGAGGTGTCTGGACGGGCAAATTTAACTCTCATTTCCCACCAGGAAGAGGAAATAACCAAAGGCTCAGCGTGCCATGCCGGAACAAGATTAGGGCCTGAAGCCATCCTGCGGTGTTGAGGCCAGGTCACAAGAAAGCGAGTTGAAGAAAGGGGCTCAGGGGCACTGTAATTCACAAACCTGCAGAGTTATAAATGACAGCTATCGTCCAAAAATATACTGAAGTAAGGCTGCCAAGAGGACTTGAAAGCGGGGCAGAATTGCAGGAAACCGATTTCAGGAGGTAGACTGGAATTGCATTGAAAGCATAGGAAAAGAGGCAGAACGTCCACAATGATGCACTTGGCCAAAAAGGGCGTATGCGTTTTTTCCTGAATATATTCAGGAAGAAACGCATACGCCCTTTTTGGCCAACCAAGCAAACTTGCAAAGGAAATCTGCACTACAATGAAGTCTCACTTCCCCCCGGTCAAAAGGGCCATCTGAAAAAAGTGTAAAATGCAGAAAGGCAGAACAGGCCATGGAGAACTGGGAGCCTTGTTATGATGATGGGCGGGATGTAAATTGCCAACAGACACTCGGGAGAAGTGTATGGTGTTTCCTGAAACATCTAAAAAACAAAGCAACAGAGCCTAGGGCACTTCCACTTATGGTCCTATAGCTTAGGGAAATTAAAATCCAAAAGATACAGCCACCCCAATGTTTGGGACGCCTCTGTTTACAAGAACCTCGTTTACCGTACAAGTTCAATATCACAGAAAGTGAAAAATGGATAAAGAACTTGTGGTACTTACGTACAATGCAGTATCACTCAGCAGTGAAATCTATGTCATCAGGCCCGTAGCAGCACAATGAGTGGATTCAGGTACGATGATTCTAACTGAAATAAGTCACACAGAAAAAGAAACATCATAAGATATCAGTAATACACGGAATGTAAACTTGGCTACACAGGAACTGAATTACAGAACAGAACAGGGTCTCAAATTTAGAAAACCAACTTATGCTTGTTTAAGGGTAAAGGTGAGTTGGGGTGCTGCATAAAACCAGAGATTGAAATGAGCACAGATAAAGTTCCTTAAGCCAAATATGGAATAGACAAGAGCTACTCCTTTCTCAACGAAATGGACTCAACACCGCATATTAAACGCCTAAGAATGTACCTGACTCTTAAGTATCTTAAAACCTATGGATTGCTATGTCTCCGAAAGAGAATCAAGCATGTGTACAGGGATATAAACAAAGCAGTGATAGGATTGGAGAGGTTCGGTGAGCAAATGAAGACCCTTTGAAGTCATATTGCATGGTACCCATTCCACGGGTTTCAACTACCCAGGTTTAAGGTATTCCTCCTTCAGCTAAAACATGCATGTGGAACCTAGAGTATGATCAACCATGTGATCGGGAGACGTGTTCAAATATGTCTCAGTTTTCGTACCCTGGTACTCGGGTGCAACATTCCAGACGCTTTACTAACACTCTCCCGACTTGGAGAGTCAGTCCCTTTAACCTCCTGTTTGGCCCAGTTTGCAATTTCTGCGGAAGATGAACAGGAATAGCGAGAACCAATGAGAGACTAGCTGGAGGTGTCTGGACGGGCAAATTTAACTCTCATTTCCCACCAGGAAGAGGAAATAACCAAAGGCTCAGCGTGCCGTGCCGGAACCAGATTAGGGCCTGAAGCCATCCTGCGGTGTTGCGGCCAGCTCACAAGAAAACGAGTGGAAGAAAGGAGCTCAGGGGCACTGTAATTCACAAACCTGCAGAGTTATAAATGACAACTATCGTCCAAAAATATACTGAAGTAAGGCTGCCAAGAGGACTTGAAAGCGGGGCAGAATTGCAGGAAACCGATTTCAGGAGGTAGACTGGAATTGCATTGAAAGCATAGGAAAAGAGGCAGAACGTCCACAATGATGCACTTGGCCAAAAAGGGCGTATGCATTTTTTCCTGAATATATTCAGGAAAAAACGCATACGCCCTTTTTGGCCAACCAAGCAAGCTTGCAAAGGAAATCTGCACTACAATGAAGTCTCACTTCCCCCCGGTCAAAAGGGCCATCTGAAAAAAGTGTAAAATCCAGAAACGCAGAACAGGCCATGGAGAACTGGGAGCCTTGTTATGCTGATGGGCGGGATGTAAATTGCCAACAGACACTCCGGAGAAGTGTATGGTGTTTCCTGAAACATCTAAAAAACAAAGCAACAGAGCCTAGGGCACTTCCACTTATGGTCCTATAGCTTAGGGAAATTAAAATGAAAAAGACACAGCCACCCCAAAGTTTGGGACGCCTCTGTTTACAAGAACCTCGTTTACCGTACAAGTTCAATATCACAGAAAGTGAAAAATGGATAAAGAACTTGTGGTACTTACGTACAATGCAGTATCACTCAGCAGTGAAATCTATGTCATCAGGCCCGTAGCAGCACAATGAGTGGATTCAGGTACGATGATTCTAACTGAAATAAGTCACACAGAAAAAGAAACATCATAAGATATCAGTAATACACGGAATGTAAACTTGGCTACACAGGAACTGAATTACAGAACAGAACAGGGTCTCAAATTTAGAAAACCAACTTATGCTTGTTTAA
This sequence comes from Globicephala melas, assembly GCF_963455315.2. Taxonomy (NCBI): domain Eukaryota; kingdom Metazoa; phylum Chordata; class Mammalia; order Artiodactyla; family Delphinidae; genus Globicephala; species Globicephala melas. Next base: position 77,544 of record NW_027207833.1, read on the forward strand.
GGGTAAAGGTGAGTTGGGGTGCTGCATAAAACCAGAGATTGAAATGAGCACAGATAAAGTTCCTTAAGCCAAATATGGAATAGACAAGAGCTACTCCTTTCTCAACGAAATGGACTCAACACCGCATATTAAACGCCTAAGAATGTACCTGACTCTTAAGTATCTTAAAACCTATGGATTGCTATGTCTCCGAAAGAGAATCAAGCATGTGTACAGGGATATAAACAAAGCAGTGATAGGATTGGAGAGGTTCGGTGAGCAAATGAAGACCCTTTGAAGTCATATTGCATGGTACCCATTCCACGGGTTTCAACTACCCAGGTTTAAGGTATTCCTCCTTCAGCTAAAACATGCATGTGGAACCTAGAGTATGATCAACCATGTGATCGGGAGACGTGTTCAAATATGTCTCAGTTTTCGTACCCTGGTACTCGGGTGCAACATTCCAGACGCTTTACTAACACTCTCCCGACTTGGAGAGTCAGTCCCTTTAACCTCCTGTTTGGCCCAGTTTGCAATTTCTGCGGAAGATGAACAGGAATAGCGAGAACCAATGAGAGACTAGCTGGAGGTGTCTGGACGGGCAAATTTAACTCTCATTTCCCACCAGGAAGAGGAAATAACCAAAGGCTCAGCGTGCCGTGCCGGAACCAGATTAGGGCCTGAAGCCATCCTGCGGTGTTGCGGCCAGCTCACAAGAAAACGAGTGG
>NW_027207834.1:0-77011 GCF_963455315.2 Globicephala melas
CCTCCAGCTAGTCTCTCATTGGTTCTCGCTATTCCTGTTCATCTTCCGCAGAAATTGCAAACTGGGCCAAACAGGAGGTTAAAGGGACTGACTCTCCAAGTCGGGAGAGTGTTAGTAAAGCGTCTGGAATGTTGCACCCGAGTACCAGGGTACGAAAACTGAGACATATTTGAACACGTCTCCCGATCACATGGTTGATCATACTCTAGGTTCCACATGCATGTTTTAGCTGAAGGAAGAATACCTTAAACCTGGGTAGTTGAAACCCGTGGAATGGGTACCATGCAATATGACTTCAAAGGGTCTTCATTTGCTCACCGAACCTCTCCAATCCTATCACTGCTGCGTTTACGTCCCTGTACACATGCTTGATTCTCTTTCGGAGACATAGCAATCCATAGGTTTTAAGATACTTAAGAGTCAGGTACATTCTTAGGCGTTTAATATGCGGTGTTGAGTCCATTTCGTTGAGCAAGGAGTAGCTCTTGTCTATTCCATATTTGGCTTAAGGAACTTTATCTGTGCTCATTTCAATCTCTGGTTTTATGCAGCACCCCAACTCACCTTTCCCCTTAAACAAGCATAAGTTGGTTTTCTAAATTTGAGACCCTGTTCTGTTCTGTAATTCAGTTCCTGTGTAGCCAAGTTTACATTCCGTGTATTACTGATATCTTATGATGTTTCTTTTTCTGTGTGACTTATTTCAGTTAGAATCATCGTACCTGAATCCACTCATTGTGCTGCTACGGGCCTGATGACATAGATTTCACTGCTGAGTGATACTGCATTGTACGTAAGTACCACAAGTTCTTTATCCATTTTTCACTTTCTGTGATATTGAACTTGTACGGTAAACGAGGTTCTTGTAAACAGAGGCGTCCCAAACATTGGGGTGGCTGTATCTTTTTGATTTTAATTTCCCTAAGCTATAGGACCATAAGTGGAAGTGCCCTAGGCTCTGTTGCTTTGTTTTTTAGATGTTTCAGGAAACACCATACACTTCTCCCGAGTGTCTGTTGGCAATTTACATCCCGCCCATCAGCATAACAAGGCTCCCAGTTCTCCATGGCCTGTCCTGCCTTTCTGGATTTTACACTTTTTTCAGATGGCCTTTTTGACCGGGGGGAAGTGAGACTTCATTGTAGTGCAGATTTCCTTTGCAAGCTTGCTTGGTTGGCCAAAAAGGGCGTATGCGTTTTTTCCTGAGGAAAAAACGCATACGCCCTTTTTGGCCAAGTGCATCATTGTGGACGTTCTGCCTCTTTTCCTATGCTTTCGATGCAATTCCAGTCTACCTCCTGAAATCGGTTTCCTGCAATTCTGCCCCGCTTTCAAGTCCTCTTGGCAGCCTTACTTCAGTATATTTTTGGACGATAGTTGTCATTTATAACTCTGCAGGTTTGTGAATTACAGTGCCCCTGAGCTCCTTTCTTCAACTCGTTTTCTTGTGAGCTGGCCGCAACACCGCAGGATGGCTTCAGGCCCTAATCTGGTTCCGGCACGGCACGCTGAGCCTTTGGTTATTTCCTCTTCCTGGTGGGAAATGAGAGTTAAATTTGCCCGTCCAGACACCTCCAGCTAGTCTCTCATTGGTTCTCGCTATTCCTGTTCATCTTCCGCAGAAATTGCAAACTGGGCCAAACAGGAGGTTAAAGGGACTGACTCTCCAAGTCGGGAGAGTGTTAGTAAAGCGTCTGGAATGTTGCACCCGAGTACCAGGGTACGAAAACTGAGACATATTTGAACACGTCTCCCGATCACATGGTTGATCATACTCTAGGTTCCACATGCATGTTTTAGCTGAAGGAAGAATACCTTAAACCTGGGTAGTTGAAACCCGTGGAATGGGTACCATGCAATATGACTTCAAAAGGTCTTCATTTGCTCACCGAACCTCTCCAATCCTATCACTGCTGCGTTTATGTCCCTGTACACATGCTTGATTCTCTTTCGGAGACATAGCAATCCATAGGTTTTAAGATACTTAAGAGTCAGGTACATTCTTAGGCGTTTAATATGCGGTGTTGAGTCCATTTCGTTGAGCAAGGAGTAGCTCTTGTCTATTCCATATTTGGCTTAAGGAACTTTATCTGTGCTCATTTCAATCTCTGGTTTTATGCAGCACCCCAACTCACCTTTACCCTTAAACAAGCATAAGTTGGTTTTCTAAATTTGAGACCCTGTTCTGTTCTGTAATTCAGTTCCTGTGTAGCCAAGTTTACATTCCGTGTATTACTGATATCTTATGATGTTTCTTTTTCTGTGTGACTTATTTCAGTTAGAATCATCGTACCTGAATCCACTCATTGTGCTGCTACGGGCCTGATGACATAGATTTCACTGCTGAGTGATACTGCATTGTACGTAAGTACCACAAGTTCTTTATCCATTTTTCACTTTCTGTGATATTGAACTTGTACGGTAAACGAGGTTCTTGTAAACAGAGGCGTCCCAAACATTGGGGTGGCTGTATCTTTTTGATTTTAATTTCCCTAAGCTATAGGACCATAAGTGGAAGTGCCCTAGGCTCTGTTGCTTTGTTTTTTAGATGTTTCAGGAAACACCATACACTTCTCCGGAGTGTCTGTTGGCAATTTACATCCCGCCCATCAGCATAACAAGGCTCCCAGTTCTCCATGGCCTGTCCTGCCTTTCTGGATTTTACACTTTTTTCAGATGGCCCTTTTGACCGGGGGGAAGTGAGACTTCATTGTAGTGCAGATTTCCTTTGCAAGCTTGCTTGGTTGGCCAAAAAGGGCGTATGCGTTTTTTCCTGAATATATTCAGGAAAAAACGCATACGCCCTTTTTGGCCAAGTGCATCATTGTGGACGTTCTGCCTCTTTTCCTATGCTTTCGATGCAATTCCAGTCTACCTCCTGAAATCGGTTTCCTGCAATTCTGCCCCGCTTTCAAGTCCTCTTGGCAGCCTTACTTCAGTATATTTTTGGACGATAGTTGTCATTTATAACTCTGCAGGTTTGTGAATTACAGTGCCCCTGAGCTCCTTTCTTCAACTCGCTTTCTTGTGAGCTGGCCGCAACACCGCAGGATGGCTTCAGGCCCTAATCTGGTTCCGGCACGGCACGCTGAGCCTTTGGTTATTTCCTCTTCCTGGTGGGAAATGAGAGTTAAATTTGCCCGTCCAGACACCTCCAGCTAGTCTCCCATTGGTTCTCGCTATTCCTGTTCATCTTCCGCAGAAATTGCAAACTGGGCCAAACAGGAGGTTAAAGGGACTGACTCTCCAAGTCGGGAGAGTGTTAGTAAAGCGTCTGGAATGTTGCACCCGAGTACCAGGGTACGAAAACTGAGACATATTTGAACACGTCTCCCGATCACATGGTTGATCATACTCTAGGTTCCACATGCATGTTTTAGCTGAAGGAAGAATACCTTAAACCTGGGTAGTTGAAACCCGTGGAATGGGTACCATGCAATATGACTTCAAAGGGTCTTCATTTGCTCACCGAACCTCTCCAATCCTATCACTGCTGCGTTTATGTCCCTGTACACATGCTTGATTCTCTTTCGGAGACATAGCAATCCATAGGTTTTAAGATACTTAAGAGTCAGGTACATTCTTAGGCGTTTAATATGCGGTGTTGAGTCCATTTCGTTGAGCAAGGAGTAGCTCTTGTCTATTCCATATTTGGCTTAAGGAACTTTATCTGTGCTCATTTCAATCTCTGGTTTTATGCAGCACCCCAACTCACCTTTCCCCTTAAACAAGCATAAGTTGGTTTTCTAAATTTGAGACCCTGTTCTGTTCTGTAATTCAGTTCCTGTGTAGCCAAGTTTACATTCCGTGTATTACTGATATCTTATGATGTTTCTTTTTCTGTGTGACTTATTTCAGTTAGAATCATCGTACCTGAATCCACTCATTGTGCTGCTACGGGCCTGATGACATAGATTTCACTGCTGAGTGATACTGCATTGTACGTAAGTACCACAAGTTCTTTATCCATTTTTCACTTTCTGTGATATTGAACTTGTACGGTAAACGAGGTTCTTGTAAACAGAGGCGTCCCAAACATTGGGGTGGCTGTATCTTTTTGATTTTAATTTCCCTAAGCTATAGGACCATAAGTGGAAGTGCCCTAGGCTCTGTTGCTTTGTTTTTTAGATGTTTCAGGAAACACCATACACTTCTCCCGAGTGTCTGTTGGCAATTTACATCCCGCCCATCAGCATAACAAGGCTCCCAGTTCTCCATGGCCTGTCCTGCCTTTCTGGATTTTACACTTTTTTCAGATGGCCTTTTTGACCGGGGGGAAGTGAGACTTCATTGTAGTGCAGATTTCCTTTGCAAGCTTGCTTGGTTGGCCAAAAAGGGCGTATGCGTTTTTTCCTGAGGAAAAAACGCATACGCCCTTTTTGGCCAAGTGCATCATTGTGGACGTTCTGCCTCTTTTCCTATGCTTTCGATGCAATTCCAGTCTACCTCCTGAAATCGGTTTCCTGCAATTCTGCCCCGCTTTCAAGTCCTCTTGGCAGCCTTACTTCAGTATATTTTTGGACGATAGTTGTCATTTATAACTCTGCAGGTTTGTGAATTACAGTGCCCCTGAGCTCCTTTCTTCAACTCGTTTTCTTGTGAGCTGGCCGCAACACCGCAGGATGGCTTCAGGCCCTAATCTGGTTCCGGCACGGCACGCTGAGCCTTTGGTTATTTCCTCTTCCTGGTGGGAAATGAGAGTTAAATTTGCCCGTCCAGACACCTCCAGCTAGTCTCTCATTGGTTCTCGCTATTCCTGTTCATCTTCCGCAGAAATTGCAAACTGGGCCAAACAGGAGGTTAAAGGGACTGACTCTCCAAGTCGGGAGAGTGTTAGTAAAGCGTCTGGAATGTTGCACCCGAGTACCAGGGTACGAAAACTGAGACATATTTGAACACGTCTCCCGATCACATGGTTGATCATACTCTAGGTTCCACATGCATGTTTTAGCTGAAGGAAGAATACCTTAAACCTGGGTAGTTGAAACCCGTGGAATGGGTACCATGCAATATGACTTCAAAAGGTCTTCATTTGCTCACCGAACCTCTCCAATCCTATCACTGCTGCGTTTATGTCCCTGTACACATGCTTGATTCTCTTTCGGAGACATAGCAATCCATAGGTTTTAAGATACTTAAGAGTCAGGTACATTCTTAGGCGTTTAATATGCGGTGTTGAGTCCATTTCGTTGAGCAAGGAGTAGCTCTTGTCTATTCCATATTTGGCTTAAGGAACTTTATCTGTGCTCATTTCAATCTCTGGTTTTATGCAGCACCCCAACTCACCTTTACCCTTAAACAAGCATAAGTTGGTTTTCTAAATTTGAGACCCTGTTCTGTTCTGTAATTCAGTTCCTGTGTAGCCAAGTTTACATTCCGTGTATTACTGATATCTTATGATGTTTCTTTTTCTGTGTGACTTATTTCAGTTAGAATCATCGTACCTGAATCCACTCATTGTGCTGCTACGGGCCTGATGACATAGATTTCACTGCTGAGTGATACTGCATTGTACGTAAGTACCACAAGTTCTTTATCCATTTTTCACTTTCTGTGATATTGAACTTGTACGGTAAACGAGGTTCTTGTAAACAGAGGCGTCCCAAACATTGGGGTGGCTGTATCTTTTTGATTTTAATTTCCCTAAGCTATAGGACCATAAGTGGAAGTGCCCTAGGCTCTGTTGCTTTGTTTTTTAGATGTTTCAGGAAACACCATACACTTCTCCGGAGTGTCTGTTGGCAATTTACATCCCGCCCATCAGCATAACAAGGCTCCCAGTTCTCCATGGCCTGTCCTGCCTTTCTGGATTTTACACTTTTTTCAGATGGCCCTTTTGACCGGGGGGAAGTGAGACTTCATTGTAGTGCAGATTTCCTTTGCAAGCTTGCTTGGTTGGCCAAAAAGGGCGTATGCGTTTTTTCCTGAATATATTCAGGAAAAAACGCATACGCCCTTTTTGGCCAAGTGCATCATTGTGGACGTTCTGCCTCTTTTCCTATGCTTTCGATGCAATTCCAGTCTACCTCCTGAAATCGGTTTCCTGCAATTCTGCCCCGCTTTCAAGTCCTCTTGGCAGCCTTACTTCAGTATATTTTTGGACGATAGTTGTCATTTATAACTCTGCAGGTTTGTGAATTACAGTGCCCCTGAGCTCCTTTCTTCAACTCGCTTTCTTGTGAGCTGGCCGCAACACCGCAGGATGGCTTCAGGCCCTAATCTGGTTCCGGCACGGCACGCTGAGCCTTTGGTTATTTCCTCTTCCTGGTGGGAAATGAGAGTTAAATTTGCCCGTCCAGACACCTCCAGCTAGTCTCCCATTGGTTCTCGCTATTCCTGTTCATCTTCCGCAGAAATTGCAAACTGGGCCAAACAGGAGGTTAAAGGGACTGACTCTCCAAGTCGGGAGAGTGTTAGTAAAGCGTCTGGAATGTTGCACCCGAGTACCAGGGTACGAAAACTGAGACATATTTGAACACGTCTCCCGATCACATGGTTGATCATACTCTAGGTTCCACATGCATGTTTTAGCTGAAGGAAGAATACCTTAAACCTGGGTAGTTGAAACCCGTGGAATGGGTACCATGCAATATGACTTCAAAGGGTCTTCATTTGCTCACCGAACCTCTCCAATCCTATCACTGCTGCGTTTATGTCCCTGTACACATGCTTGATTCTCTTTCGGAGACATAGCAATCCATAGGTTTTAAGATACTTAAGAGTCAGGTACATTCTTAGGCGTTTAATATGCGGTGTTGAGTCCATTTCGTTGAGCAAGGAGTAGCTCTTGTCTATTCCATATTTGGCTTAAGGAACTTTATCTGTGCTCATTTCAATCTCTGGTTTTATGCAGCACCCCAACTCACCTTTCCCCTTAAACAAGCATAAGTTGGTTTTCTAAATTTGAGACCCTGTTCTGTTCTGTAATTCAGTTCCTGTGTAGCCAAGTTTACATTCCGTGTATTACTGATATCTTATGATGTTTCTTTTTCTGTGTGACTTATTTCAGTTAGAATCATCGTACCTGAATCCACTCATTGTGCTGCTACGGGCCTGATGACATAGATTTCACTGCTGAGTGATACTGCATTGTACGTAAGTACCACAAGTTCTTTATCCATTTTTCACTTTCTGTGATATTGAACTTGTACGGTAAACGAGGTTCTTGTAAACAGAGGCGTCCCAAACATTGGGGTGGCTGTATCTTTTTGATTTTAATTTCCCTAAGCTATAGGACCATAAGTGGAAGTGCCCTAGGCTCTGTTGCTTTGTTTTTTAGATGTTTCAGGAAACACCATACACTTCTCCCGAGTGTCTGTTGGCAATTTACATCCCGCCCATCAGCATAACAAGGCTCCCAGTTCTCCATGGCCTGTCCTGCCTTTCTGGATTTTACACTTTTTTCAGATGGCCCTTTTGACCGGGGGGAAGTGAGACTTCATTGTAGTGCAGATTTCCTTTGCAAGCTTGCTTGGTTGGCCAAAAAGGGCGTATGCGTTTTTTCCTGAATATATTCAGGAAAAAACGCATACGCCCTTTTTGGCCAAGTGCATCATTGTGGACGTTCTGCCTCTTTTCGTATGCTTTCAATGCAATTCCAGTCTACCTCCTGAAATCGGTTTCCTGCAATTCTGCCCCGCTTTCAAGTCCTCTTGGCAGCCTTACTTCAGTATATTTTTGGACGATAGTTGTCATTTATAACTCTGCAGGTTTGTGAATTACAGTGCCCCTGAGCTCCTTTCTTCAACTCGCTTTCTTGTGAGCTGGCCGCAACACCGCAGGATGGCTTCAGGCCCTAATCTGGTTCCGGCACGGCACGCTGAGCCTTTGGTTATTTCCTCTTCCTGGTGGGAAATGAGAGTTAAATTTGCCCGTCCAGACACCTCCAGCTAGTCTCTCATTGGTTCTCGCTATTCCTGTTCATCTTCCGCAGAAATTGCAAACTGGGCCAAACAGGAGGTTAAAGGGACTGACTCTCCAAGTCGGGAGAGTGTTAGTAAAGCGTCTGGAATGTTGCACCCGAGTACCAGGGTACGAAAACTGAGACATATTTGAACACGTCTCCCGATCACATGGTTGATCATACTCTAGGTTCCACATGCATGTTTTAGCTGAAGGAAGAATACCTTAAACCTGGGTAGTTGAAACCCGTGGAATGGGTACCATGCAATATGACTTCAAAGGGTCTTCATTTGCTCACCGAACCTCTCCAATCCTATCACTGCTGCGTTTACGTCCCTGTACACATGCTTGATTCTCTTTCGGAGACATAGCAATCCATAGGTTTTAAGATACTTAAGAGTCAGGTACACTCTTAGGCGTTTAATATGCGGTGTTGAGTCCATTTCGTTGAGCAAGGAGTAGCTCTTGTCTATTCCATATTTGGCTTAAGGAACTTTATCTGTGCTCATTTCAATCTCTGGTTTTATGCAGCACCCCAACTCACCTTTACCCTTAAACAAGCATAAGTTGGTTTTCTAAATTTGAGACCCTGTTCTGTTCTGTAATTCAGTTCCTGTGTAGCCAAGTTTACATTCCGTGTATTACTGATATCTTATGATGTTTCTTTTTCTGTGTGACTTATTTCAGTTAGAATCATCGTACCTGAATCCACTCATTGTGCTGCTACGGGCCTGATGACATAGATTTCACTGCTGAGTGATACTGCATTGTACGTAAGTACCACAAGTTCTTTATCCATTTTTCACTTTCTGTGATATTGAACTTGTACGGTAAACGAGGTTCTTGTAAACAGAGGCGTCCCAAACATTGGGGTGGCTGTATCTTTTTGATTTTAATTTCCCTAAGCTATAGGACCATAAGTGGAAGTGCCCTAGGCTCTATTGCTTTGTTTTTTAGATGTTTCAGGAAACACCATACACTTCTCCCGAGTGTCTGTTGGCAATTTACATCCCGCCCATCAGCATAACAAGGCTCCCAGTTCTCCATGGCCTGTCCTGCCTTTCTGGATTTTACACTTTTTTCAGATGGCCCTTTTGACCGGGGGGAAGTGAGACTTCATTGTAGTGCAGATTTCCTTTGCAAGCTTGCTTGGTTGGCCAAAAAGGGCGTATGCGTTTTTTCCTGAATATATTCAGGAAAAAACGCATACGCCCTTTTTGGCCAAGTGCATCATTGTGGACGTTCTGCCTCTTTTCCTATGCTTTCAATGCAATTCCAGTCTACCTCCTGAAATCGGTTTCCTGCAATTCTGCCCCGCTTTCAAGTCCTCTTGGCAGCCTTACTTCAGTATATTTTTGGACGATAGTTGTCATTTATAACTCTGCAGGTTTGTGAATTACAGTGCCCCTGAGCTCCTTTCTTCAACTCGTTTTCTTGTGAGCTGGCCGCAACACCGCAGGATGGCTTCAGGCCCTAATCTGGTTCCGGCACGGCACGCTGAGCCTTTGGTTATTTCCTCTTCCTGGTGGGAAATGAGAGTTAAATTTGCCCGTCCAGACACCTCCAGCTAGTCTCTCATTGGTTCTCGCTATTCCTGTTCATCTTCCGCAGAAATTGCAAACTGGGCCAAACAGGAGGTTAAAGGGACTGACTCTCCAAGTCGGGAGAGTGTTAGTAAAGCGTCTGGAATGTTGCACCCGAGTACCAGGGTACGAAAACTGAGACATATTTGAACACGTCTCCCGATCACATGGTTGATCATACTCTAGGTTCCACATGCATGTTTTAGCTGAAGGAAGAATACCTTAAACCTGGGTAGTTGAAACCCGTGGAATGGGTACCATGCAATATGACTTCAAAGGGTCTTCATTTGCTCACCGAACCTCTCCATCCTATCACTGCTGCGTTTATGTCCCTGTACACATGCTTGATTCTCTTTCGGAGACATAGCAATCCATAAGTTTTAAGATACTTACTATTCAGGTACATTCTTAGGCGTTTAATATGCGGTGTTGAGTCCATTTTGTTGAGCAAGGAGTAGCTCTTGTCTATTCCATATTTGGCTTAAGGAACTTTATCTGTGCTCATTTCAATCTCTGGTTTTATGCAGCACCCCAACTCACCTTTCCCCTTAAACAAGCATAAGTTGGTTTTCTAAATTTGAGACCCTGTTCTGTTCTGTAATTCAGTTCCTGTGTAGCCAAGTTTACATTCCGTGTATTAATGATATCTTATGATGTTTCTTTTTCTGTGTGACTTATTTCAGTTAGAATCATCGTACCTGAATCCACTCATTGTGCTGCTACGGGCCTGATGACATAGATTTCACTGCTGAGTGATACTGCATTGTACGTAAGTACCACAAGTTCTTTATCCATTTTTCACTTTCTGTGATATTGAACTTGTACGGTAAACGAGGTTCTTGTAAACAGAGGCGTCCCAAACATTGGGGTGGCTGTATCTTTTTGATTTTAATTTCCCTAAGCTATAGGACCATAAGTGGAAGTGCCCTAGGCTCTGTTGCTTTGTTTTTTAGATGTTTCAGGAAACACCATACACTTCTCCCAAGTGTCTGTTGGCAATTTACATCCCGCCCATCAGCATAACAAGGCTCCCAGTTCTCCATGGCCTGTCCTGCCTTTCTGGATTTTACACTTTTTTCAGATGGCCCTTTTGACCGGGGGGAAGTGAGACTTCATTGTAGTGCAGATTTCCTTTGCAAGCTTGCTTGGTTGGCCAAAAAGGGCGTATGCGTTTTTTCCTGAATATATTCAGGAAAAAACGCATACGCCCTTTTTGGCCAAGTGCATCATTGTGGACGTTCTGCCTCTTTTCCTATGCTTTCAATGCAATTCCAGTCTACCTCCTGAAATCGGTTTCCTGCAATTCTGCCCCGCTTTCAAGTCCTCTTGGCAGCCTTACTTCAGTATATTTTTGGACGATAGTTGTCATTTATAACTCTGCAGGTTTGTGAATTACAGTGCCCCTGAGCTCCTTTCTTCAACTCGCTTTCTTGTGAGCTGGCCGCAACACCGCAGGATGGCTTCAGGCCCTAATCTGGTTCCGGCACGGCACGCTGAGCCTTTGGTTATTTCCTCTTCCTGGTGGGAAATGAGAGTTAAATTTGCCCGTCCAGACACCTCCAGCTAGTCTCTCATTGGTTCTCGCTATTCCTGTTCATCTTCCGCAGAAATTGCAAACTGGGCCAAACAGGAGGTTAAAGGGACTGACTCTCCAAGTCGGGAGAGTGTTAGTAAAGCGTCTGGAATGTTGCACCCGAGTACCAGGGTACGAAAACTGAGATATATTTGAACACGTCTCCCGATCACATGGTTGATCATACTCTAGGTTCCACATGCATGTTTTAGCTGAAGGAAGAATACCTTAAACCTGGGTAGTTGAAACCCGTGGAATGGGTACCATGCAATATGACTTCAAAGGGTCTTCATTTGCTCACCGAACCTCTCCAATCCTATCACTGCTGCGTTTATGTCCCTGTACACATGCTTGATTCTCTTTCGGAGACATAGCAATCCATAGGTTTTAAGATACTTAAGAGTCAGGTACACTCTTAGGCGTTTAATATGCGGTGTTGAGTCCATTTCGTTGAGCAAGGAGTAGCTCTTGTCTATTCCATATTTGGCTTAAGGAACTTTATCTGTGCTCATTTCAATCTCTGGTTTTATGCAGCACCCCAACTCACCTTTCCCCTTAAACAAGCATAAGTTGGTTTTCTAAATTTGAGACCCTGTTCTGTTCTGTAATTCAGTTCCTGTGTAGCCAAGTTTACATTCCATGTATTACTGATATCTTATGATGTTTCTTTTTCTGTGTGACTTATTTCAGTTAGAATCATCGTACCTGAATCCACTCATTGTGCTGCTACGGGCCTGATGACATAGATTTCACTGCTGAGTGATACTGCATTGTACGTAAGTACCACAAGTTCTTTATCCATTTTTCACTTTCTGTGATATTGAACTTGTACGGTAAACGAGGTTCTTGTAAACAGAGGCGTCCCAAACATTGGGGTGGCTGTATCTTTTTGATTTTAATTTCCCTAAGCTATAGGACCATAAGTGGAAGTGCCCTAGGCTCTGTTGCTTTGTTTTTTAGATGTTTCAGGAAACACCATACACTTCTCCCGAGTGTCTGTTGGCAATTGACATCCCGCCCATCAGCATAACAAGGCTCCCAGTTCTCCATGGCCTGTCCTGCCTTTCTGGATTTTACACTTTTTTCAGATGGCCCTTTTGACCGGGGGGAAGTGAGACTTCATTGTAGTGCAGATTTCCTTTGCAAGCTTGCTTGGTTGGCCAAAAAGGGCGTATGCGTTTTTTCCTGAATATATTCAGGAAAAAACGCATACGCCCTTTTTGGCCAAGTGCATCATTGTGGACGTTCTGCCTCTTTTCCTATGCTTTCAATGCAATTCCAGTCTACCTCCTGAAATCGGTTTCCTGCAATTCTGCTCCGCTTTCAAGTCCTCTTGGCAGCCTTACTTCAGTATATTTTTGGACGATAGTTGTCATTTATAACTCTGCAGGTTTGTGAATTACAGTGCCCCTGAGCTCCTTTCTTCAACTCGCTTTCTTGTGAGCTGGCCGCAACACCGCAGGATGGCTTCAGGCCCTAATCTGGTTCCGGCACGGCACGCTGAGCCTTTGGTTATTTCCTCTTCCTGGTGGGAAATGAGAGTTAAATTTGCCCGTCCAGACACCTCCAGCTAGTCTCTCATTGGTTCTCGCTATTCCTGTTCATCTTCCGCAGAAATTGCAAACTGGGCCAAACAGGAGGTTAAAGGGACTGACTCTCCAAGTCGGGAGAGTGTTAGTAAAGCGTCTGGAATGTTGCACCCGAGTACCAGGGTACGAAAACTGAGACATATTTGAACACGTCTCCCGATCACATGGTTGATCATACTCTAGGTTCCACATGCATGTTTTAGCTGAAGGAAGAATACCTTAAACCTGGGTAGTTGAAACCCGTGGAATGGGTACCATGCAATATGACTTCAAAGGGTCTTCATTTGCTCACCGAACCTCTCCAATCCTATCACTGCTGCGTTTACGTCCCTGTACACATGCTTGATTCTCTTTCGGAGACATAGCAATCCATAGGTTTTAAGATACTTAATAGTCAGGTACACTCTTAGGCGTTTAATATGCGGTGTTGAGTCCATTTCGTTGAGCAAGGAGTAGCTCTTGTCTATTCCATATTTGGCTTAAGGAACTTTATCTGTGCTCATTTCAATCTCTGGTTTTATGCAGCACCCCAACTCACCTTTACCCTTAAACAAGCATAAGTTGGTTTTCTAAATTTGAGACCCTGTTCTGTTCTGTAATTCAGTTCCTGTGTAGCCAAGTTTACATTCCGTGTATTACTGATATCTTATGATGTTTCTTTTTCTGTGTGACTTATTTCAGTTAGAATCATCGTACCTGAATCCACTCATTGTGCTGCTACGGGCCTGATGACATAGATTTCACTGCTGAGTGATACTGCATTGTACGTAAGTACCACAAGTTCTTTATCCATTTTTCACTTTCTGTGATATTGAACTTGTACGGTAAACGAGGTTCTTGTAAACAGAGGCGTCCCAAACATTGGGGTGGCTGTATCTTTTTGATTTTAATTTCCCTAAGCTATAGGACCATAAGTGGAAGTGCCCTAGGCTCTGTTGCTTTGTTTTTTAGATGTTTCAGGAAACACCATACACTTCTCCCGAGTGTCTGTTGGCAATTGACATCCCGCCCATCAGCATAACAAGGCTCCCAGTTCTCCATGGCCTGTCCTGCCTTTCTGGATTTTACACTTTTTTCAGATGGCCCTTTTGACCGGGGGGAAGTGAGACTTCATTGTAGTGCAGATTTCCTTTGCAAGCTTGCTTGGTTGGCCAAAAAGGGCGTATGCGTTTTTTCCTGAATATATTCAGGAAAAAACGCATACGCCCTTTTTGGCCAAGTGCATCATTGTGGACGTTCTGCCTCTTTTCCTATGCTTTCAATGCAATTCCAGTCTACCTCCTGAAATCGGTTTCCTGCAATTCTGCCCCGCTTTCAAGTCCTCTTGGCAGCCTTACTTCAGTATATTTTTGGACGATAGTTGTCATTTATAACTCTGCAGGTTTGTGAATTACAGTGCCCCTGAGCTCCTTTCTTCAACTCCTTTTCTTGTGAGCTGGCCGCAACACCGCAGGATGGCTTCAGGCCCTAATCTGGTTCCGGCACGGCACGCTGAGCCTTTGGTTATTTCCTCTTCCTGGTGGGAAATGAGAGTTAAATTTGCCCGTCCAGACACCTCCAGCTAGTCTCTCATTGGTTCTCGCTATTCCTGTTCATCTTCCGCAGAAATTGCAAACTGGGCCAAACAGGAGGTTAAAGGGACTGACTCTCCAAGTCGGGAGAGTGTTAGTAAAGCGTCTGGAATGTTGCACCCGAGTACCAGGGTACGAAAACTGAGACATATTTGAACACGTCTCCCGATCACATGGTTGATCATACTCTAGGTTCCACATGCATGTTTTAGCTGAAGGAAGAATACCTTAAACCTGGGTAGTTGAAACCCGTGGAATGGGTACCATGCAATATGACTTCAAAGGGTCTTCATTTGCTCACCGAACCTCTCCAATCCTATCACTGCTGCGTTTACGTCCCTGTACACATGCTTGATTCTCTTTCGGAGACATAGCAATCCATAGGTTTTAAGATACTTAAGAGTCAGGTACATTCTTAGGCGTTTAATATGCGGTGTTGAGTCCATTTCGTTGAGCAAGGAGTAGCTCTTGTCTATTCCATATTTGGCTTAAGGAACTTTATCTGTGCTCATTTCAATCTCTGGTTTTATGCAGCACCCCAACTCACCTTTCCCCTTAAACAAGCATAAGTTGGTTTTCTAAATTTGAGACCCTGTTCTGTTCTGTAATTCAGTTCCTGTGTAGCCAAGTTTACATTCCGTGTATTACTGATATCTTATGATGTTTCTTTTTCTGTGTGACTTATTTCAGTTAGAATCATCGTACCTGAATCCACTCATTGTGCTGCTACGGGCCTGATGACATAGATTTCACTGCTGAGTGATACTGCATTGTACGTAAGTACCACAAGTTCTTTATCCATTTTTCACTTTCTGTGATATTGAACTTGTACGGTAAACGAGGTTCTTGTAAACAGAGGCGTCCCAAACATTGGGGTGGCTGTATCTTTTTGATTTTAATTTCCCTAAGCTATAGGACCATAAGTGGAAGTGCCCTAGGCTCTGTTGCTTTGTTTTTTAGATGTTTCAGGAAACACCATACACTTCTCCCGAGTGTCTGTTGGCAATTTACATCCCGCCCATCAGCATAACAAGGCTCCCAGTTCTCCATGGCCTGTCCTGCCTTTCTGGATTTTACACTTTTTTCAGATGGCCCTTTTGACCGGGGGGAAGTGAGACTTCATTGTAGTGCAGATTTCCTTTGCAAGCTTGCTTGGTTGGCCAAAAAGGGCGTATGCGTTTTTTCCTGAATATATTCAGGAAAAAACGCATACGCCCTTTTTGGCCAAGTGCATCATTGTGGACGTTCTGCCTCTTTTCCTATGCTTTCGATGCAATTCCAGTCTACCTCCTGAAATCGGTTTCCTGCAATTCTGCCCCGCTTTCAAGTCCTCTTGGCAGCCTTACTTCAGTATATTTTTGGACGATAGTTGTCATTTATAACTCTGCAGGTTTGTGAATTACAGTGCCCCTGAGCTCCTTTCTTCAACTCGTTTTCTTGTGAGCTGGCCGCAACACCGCAGGATGGCTTCAGGCCCTAATCTGGTTCCGGCACGGCACGCTGAGCCTTTGGTTATTTCCTCTTCCTGGTGGGAAATGAGAGTTAAATTTGCCCGTCCAGACACCTCCAGCTAGTCTCTCATTGGTTCTCGCTATTCCTGTTCATCTTCCGCAGAAATTGCAAACTGGGCCAAACAGGAGGTTAAAGGGACTGACTCTCCAAGTCGGGAGAGTGTTAGTAAAGCGTCTGGAATGTTGCACCCGAGTACCAGGGTACGAAAACTGAGACATATTTGAACACGTCTCCCGATCACATGGTTGATCATACTCTAGGTTCCACATGCATGTTTTAGCTGAAGGAAGAATACCTTAAACCTGGGTAGTTGAAACCCGTGGAATGGGTACCATGCAATATGACTTCAAAGGGTCTTCATTTGCTCACCGAACCTCTCCAATCCTATCACTGCTGCGTTTACGTCCCTGTACACATGCTTGATTCTCTTTCGGAGACATAGCAATCCATAGGTTTTAAGATACTTAAGAGTCAGGTACACTCTTAGGCGTTTAATATGCGGTGTTGAGTCCATTTCGTTGAGCAAGGAGTAGCTCTTGTCTATTCCATATTTGGCTTAAGGAACTTTATCTGTGCTCATTTCAATCTCTGGTTTTATGCAGCACCCCAACTCACCTTTCCCCTTAAACAAGCATAAGTTGGTTTTCTAAATTTGAGACCCTGTTCTGTTCTGTAATTCAGTTCCTGTGTAGCCAAGTTTACATTCCGTGTATTACTGATATCTTATGATGTTTCTTTTTCTGTGTGACTTATTTCAGTTAGAATCATCGTACCTGAATCCACTCATTGTGCTGCTACGGGCCTGATGACATAGATTTCACTGCTGAGTGATACTGCATTGTACGTAAGTACCACAAGTTCTTTATCCATTTTTCACTTTCTGTGATATTGAACTTGTACGGTAAACGAGGTTCTTGTAAACAGAGGCGTCCCAAACATTGGGGTGGCTGTATCTTTTTGATTTTAATTTCCCTAAGCTATAGGACCATAAGTGGAAGTGCCCTAGGCTCTGTTGCTTTGTTTTTTAGATGTTTCAGGAAACACCATACACTTCTCCCGAGTGTCTGTTGGCAATTTACATCCCGCCCATCAGCATAACAAGGCTCCCAGTTCTCCATGGCCTGTCCTGCCTTTCTGGATTTTACACTTTTTTCAGATGGCCCTTTTGACCGGGGGGAAGTGAGACTTCATTGTAGTGCAGATTTCCTTTGCAAGCTTGCTTGGTTGGCCAAAAAGGGCGTATGCGTTTTTTCCTGAATATATTCAGGAAAAAACGCATACGCCCTTTTTGGCCAAGTGCATCATTGTGGACGTTCTGCCTCTTTTCCTATGCTTTCGATGCAATTCCAGTCTACCTCCTGAAATCGGTTTCCTGCAATTCTGCCCCGCTTTCAAGTCCTCTTGGCAGCCTTACTTCAGTATATTTTTGGACGATAGTTGTCATTTATAACTCTGCAGGTTTGTGAATTACAGTGCCCCTGAGCTCCTTTCTTCAACTCGTTTTCTTGTGAGCTGGCCGCAACACCGCAGGATGGCTTCAGGCCCTAATCTGGTTCCGGCACGGCACGCTGAGCCTTTGGTTATTTCCTCTTCCTGGTGGGAAATGAGAGTTAAATTTGCCCGTCCAGACACCTCCAGCTAGTCTCTCATTGGTTCTCGCTATTCCTGTTCATCTTCCGCAGAAATTGCAAACTGGGCCAAACAGGAGGTTAAAGGGACTGACTCTCCAAGTCGGGAGAGTGTTAGTAAAGCGTCTGGAATGTTGCACCCGAGTACCAGGGTACGAAAACTGAGACATATTTGAACACGTCTCCCGATCACATGGTTGATCATACTCTAGGTTCCACATGCATGTTTTAGCTGAAGGAAGAATACCTTAAACCTGGGTAGTTGAAACCCGTGGAATGGGTACCATGCAATATGACTTCAAAGGGTCTTCATTTGCTCACCGAACCTCTCCAATCCTATCACTGCTGCGTTTACGTCCCTGTACACATGCTTGATTCTCTTTCGGAGACATAGCAATCCATAGGTTTTAAGATACTTAAGAGTCAGGTACATTCTTAGGCGTTTAATATGCGGTGTTGAGTCCATTTCGTTGAGCAAGGAGTAGCTCTTGTCTATTCCATATTTGGCTTAAGGAACTTTATCTGTGCTCATTTCAATCCCTGGTTTTATGCAGCACCCCAACTCACCTTTCCCCTTAAACAAGCATAAGTTGGTTTTCTAAATTTGAGACCCTGTTCTGTTCTGTAATTCAGTTCCTGTGTAGCCAAGTTTACATTCCGTGTATTACTGATATCTTATGATGTTTCTTTTTCTGTGTGACTTATTTCAGTTAGAATCATCGTACCTGAATCCACTCATTGTGCTGCTACGGGCCTGATGACATAGATTTCACTGCTGAGTGATACTGCATTGTACGTAAGTACCACAAGTTCTTTATCCATTTTTCACTTTCTGTGATATTGAACTTGTACGGTAAACGAGGTTCTTGTAAACAGAGGCGTCCCAAACATTGGGGTGGCTGTATCTTTTTGATTTTAATTTCCCTAAGCTATAGGACCATAAGTGGAAGTGCCCTAGGCTCTGTTGCTTTGTTTTTTAGATGTTTCAGGAAACACCATACACTTCTCCCGAGTGTCTGTTGGCAATTTACATCCCGCCCATCAGCATAACAAGGCTCCCAGTTCTCCATGGCCTGTCCTGCCTTTCTGGATTTTACACTTTTTTCAGATGGCCCTTTTGACCGGGGGGAAGTGAGACTTCATTGTAGTGCAGATTTCCTTTGCAAGCTTGCTTGGTTGGCCAAAAAGGGCGTATGCGTTTTTTCCTGAATATATTCAGGAAAAAACGCATACGCCCTTTTTGGCCAAGTGCATCATTGTGGACGTTCTGCCTCTTTTCCTATGCTTTCGATGCAATTCCAGTCTACCTCCTGAAATCGGTTTCCTGCAATTCTGCCCCGCTTTCAAGTCCTCTTGGCAGCCTTACTTCAGTATATTTTTGGACGATAGTTGTCATTTATAACTCTGCAGGTTTGTGAATTACAGTGCCCCTGAGCTCCTTTCTTCAACTCGTTTTCTTGTGAGCTGGCCGCAACACCGCAGGATGGCTTCAGGCCCTAATCTGGTTCCGGCACGGCACGCTGAGCCTTTGGTTATTTCCTCTTCCTGGTGGGAAATGAGAGTTAAATTTGCCCGTCCAGACACCTCCAGCTAGTCTCTCATTGGTTCTCGCTATTCCTGTTCATCTTCCGCAGAAATTGCAAACTGGGCCAAACAGGAGGTTAAAGGGACTGACTCTCCAAGTCGGGAGAGTGTTAGTAAAGCGTCTGGAATGTTGCACCCGAGTACCAGGGTACGAAAACTGAGACATATTTGAACACGTCTCCCGATCACATGGTTGATCATACTCTAGGTTCCACATGCATGTTTTAGCTGAAGGAAGAATACCTTAAACCTGGGTAGTTGAAACCCGTGGAATGGGTACCATGCAATATGACTTCAAAGGGTCTTCATTTGCTCACCGAACCTCTCCAATCCTATCACTGCTGCGTTTACGTCCCTGTACACATGCTTGATTCTCTTTCGGAGACATAGCAATCCATAGGTTTTAAGATACTTAAGAGTCAGGTACACTCTTAGGCGTTTAATATGCGGTGTTGAGTCCATTTCGTTGAGCAAGGAGTAGCTCTTGTCTATTCCATATTTGGCTTAAGGAACTTTATCTGTGCTCATTTCAATCTCTGGTTTTATGCAGCACCCCAACTCACCTTTCCCCTTAAACAAGCATAAGTTGGTTTTCTAAATTTGAGACCCTGTTCTGTTCTGTAATTCAGTTCCTGTGTAGCCAAGTTTACATTCCGTGTATTACTGATATCTTATGATGTTTCTTTTTCTGTGTGACTTATTTCAGTTAGAATCATCGTACCTGAATCCACTCATTGTGCTGCTACGGGCCTGATGACATAGATTTCACTGCTGAGTGATACTGCATTGTACGTAAGTACCACAAGTTCTTTATCCATTTTTCACTTTCTGTGATATTGAACTTGTACGGTAAACGAGGTTCTTGTAAACAGAGGCGTCCCAAACATTGGGGTGGCTGTATCTTTTTGATTTTAATTTCCCTAAGCTATAGGACCATAAGTGGAAGTGCCCTAGGCTCTGTTGCTTTGTTTTTTAGATGTTTCAGGAAACACCATACACTTCTCCCGAGTGTCTGTTGGCAATTTACATCCCGCCCATCAGCATAACAAGGCTCCCAGTTCTCCATGGCCTGTCCTGCCTTTCTGGATTTTACACTTTTTTCAGATGGCCCTTTTGACCGGGGGGAAGTGAGACTTCATTGTAGTGCAGATTTCCTTTGCAAGCTTGCTTGGTTGGCCAAAAAGGGCGTATGCGTTTTTTCCTGAATATATTCAGGAAAAAACGCATACGCCCTTTTTGGCCAAGTGCATCATTGTGGACGTTCTGCCTCTTTTCCTATGCTTTCGATGCAATTCCAGTCTACCTCCTGAAATCGGTTTCCTGCAATTCTGCCCCGCTATCAAGTCCTCTTGGCAGCCTTACTTCAGTATATTTTTGGACGATAGTTGTCATTTATAACTCTGCAGGTTTGTGAATTACAGTGCCCCTGAGCTCCTTTCTTCAACTCGTTTTCTTGTGAGCTGGCCGCAACACCGCAGGATGGCTTCAGGCCCTAATCTGGTTCCGGCACGGCACGCTGAGCCTTTGGTTATTTCCTCTTCCTGGTGGGAAATGAGAGTTAAATTTGCCCGTCCAGACACCTCCAGCTAGTCTCTCATTGGTTCTCGCTATTCCTGTTCATCTTCCGCAGAAATTGCAAACTGGGCCAAACAGGAGGTTAAAGGGACTGACTCTCCAAGTCGGGAGAGTGTTAGTAAAGCGTCTGGAATGTTGCACCCGAGTACCAGGGTACGAAAACTGAGACATATTTGAACACGTCTCCCGATCACATGGTTGATCATACTCTAGGTTCCACATGCATGTTTTAGCTGAAGGAAGAATACCTTAAACCTGGGTAGTTGAAACCCGTGGAATGGGTACCATGCAATATGACTTCAAAGGGTCTTCATTTGCTCACCGAACCTCTCCAATCCTATCACTGCTGCGTTTACGTCCCTGTACACATGCTTGATTCTCTTTCGGAGACATAGCAATCCATAGGTTTTAAGATACTTAAGAGTCAGGTACATTCTTAGGCGTTTAATATGCGGTGTTGAGTCCATTTCGTTGAGCAAGGAGTAGCTCTTGTCTATTCCATATTTGGCTTAAGGAACTTTATCTGTGCTCATTTCAATCTCTGGTTTTATGCAGCACCCCAACTCACCTTTCCCCTTAAACAAGCATAAGTTGGTTTTCTAAATTTGAGACCCTGTTCTGTTCTGTAATTCAGTTCCTGTGTAGCCAAGTTTACATTCCGTGTATTACTGATATCTTATGATGTTTCTTTTTCTGTGTGACTTATTTCAGTTAGAATCATCGTACCTGAATCCACTCATTGTGCTGCTACGGGCCTGATGACATAGATTTCACTGCTGAGTGATACTGCATTGTACGTAAGTACCACAAGTTCTTTATCCATTTTTCACTTTCTGTGATATTGAACTTGTACGGTAAACGAGGTTCTTGTAAACAGAGGCGTCCCAAACATTGGGGTGGCTGTATCTTTTTGATTTTAATTTCCCTAAGCTATAGGACCATAAGTGGAAGTGCCCTAGGCTCTGTTGCTTTGTTTTTTAGATGTTTCAGGAAACACCATACACTTCTCCCGAGTGTCTGTTGGCAATTTACATCCCGCCCATCAGCATAACAAGGCTCCCAGTTCTCCATGGCCTGTCCTGCCTTTCTGGATTTTACACTTTTTTCAGATGGCCCTTTTGACCGGGGGGAAGTGAGACTTCATTGTAGTGCAGATTTCCTTTGCAAGCTTGCTTGGTTGGCCAAAAAGGGCGTATGCGTTTTTTCCTGAATATATTCAGGAAAAAACGCATACGCCCTTTTTGGCCAAGTGCATCATTGTGGACGTTCTGCCTCTTTTCCTATGCTTTCAATGCAATTCCAGTCTACCTCCTGAAATCGGTTTCCTGCAATTCTGCCCCGCTTTCAAGTCCTCTTGGCAGCCTTACTTCAGTATATTTTTGGACGATAGTTGTCATTTATAACTCTGCAGGTTTGTGAATTACAGTGCCCCTGAGCTCCTTTCTTCAACTCGCTTTCTTGTGAGCTGGCCGCAACACCGCAGGATGGCTTCAGGCCCTAATCTGGTTCCGGCACGGCACGCTGAGCCTTTGGTTATTTCCTCTTCCTGGTGGGAAATGAGAGTTAAATTTGCCCGTCCAGACACCTCCAGCTAGTCTCTCATTGCTTCTCGCTATTCCTGTTCATCTTCCGCAGAAATTGCAAACTGGGCCAAACAGGAGGTTAAAGGGACTGACTCTCCAAGTCGGGAGAGTGTTAGTAAAGCGTCTGGAATGTTGCACCCGAGTACCAGGGTACGAAAACTGAGACATATTTGAACACGTCTCCCGATCACATGGTTGATCATACTCTAGGTTCCACATGCATGTTTTAGCTGAAGGAAGAATACCTTAAACCTGGGTAGTTGAAACCCGTGGAATGGGTACCATGCAATATGACTTCAAAGGGTCTTCATTTGCTCACCGAACCTCTCCAATCCTATCACTGCTGCGTTTACGTCCCTGTACACATGCTTGATTCTCTTTCGGAGACATAGCAATCCATAGGTTTTAAGATACTTAAGAGTCAGGTACACTCTTAGGCGTTTAATATGCGGTGTTGAGTCCATTTCGTTGAGCAAGGAGTAGCTCTTGTCTATTCCATATTTGGCTTAAGGAACTTTATCTGTGCTCATTTCAATCTCTGGTTTTATGCAGCACCCCAACTCACCTTTCCCCTTAAACAAGCATAAGTTGGTTTTCTAAATTTGAGACCCTGTTCTGTTCTGTAATTCAGTTCCTGTGTAGCCAAGTTTACATTCCGTGTATTACTGATATCTTATGATGTTTCTTTTTCTGTGTGACTTATTTCAGTTAGAATCATCGTACCTGAATCCACTCATTGTGCTGCTACGGGCCTGATGACATAGATTTCACTGCTGAGTGATACTGCATTGTACGTAAGTACCACAAGTTCTTTATCCATTTTTCACTTTCTGTGATATTGAACTTGTACGGTAAACGAGGTTCTTGTAAACAGAGGCGTCCCAAACATTGGGGTGGCTGTATCTTTTTGATTTTAATTTCCCTAAGCTATAGGACCATAAGTGGAAGTGCCCTAGGCTCTGTTGCTTTGTTTTTTAGATGTTTCAGGAAACACCATACACTTCTCCCGAGTGTCTGTTGGCAATTTACATCCCGCCCATCAGCATAACAAGGCTCCCAGTTCTCCATGGCCTGTCCTGCCTTTCTGGATTTTACACTTTTTTCAGATGGCCCTTTTGACCGGGGGGAAGTGAGACTTCATTGTAGTGCAGATTTCCTTTGCAAGCTTGCTTGGTTGGCCAAAAAGGGCGTATGCGTTTTTTCCTGAATATATTCAGGAAAAAACGCATACGCCCTTTTTGGCCAAGTGCATCATTGTGGACGTTCTGCCTCTTTTCCTATGCTTTCGATGCAATTCCAGTCTACCTCCTGAAATCGGTTTCCTGCAATTCTGCCCCGCTTTCAAGTCCTCTTGGCAGCCTTACTTCAGTATATTTTTGGACGATAGTTGTCATTTATAACTCTGCAGGTTTGTGAATTACAGTGCCCCTGAGCTCCTTTCTTCAACTCGTTTTCTTGTGAGCTGGCCGCAACACCGCAGGATGGCTTCAGGCCCTAATCTGGTTCCGGCACGGCACGCTGAGCCTTTGGTTATTTCCTCTTCCTGGTGGGAAATGAGAGTTAAATTTGCCCGTCCAGACACCTCCAGCTAGTCTCTCATTGGTTCTCGCTATTCCTGTTCATCTTCCGCAGAAATTGCAAACTGGGCCAAACAGGAGGTTAAAGGGACTGACTCTCCAAGTCGGGAGAGTGTTAGTAAAGCGTCTGGAATGTTGCACCCGAGTACCAGGGTACGAAAACTGAGACATATTTGAACACGTCTCCCGATCACATGGTTGATCATACTCTAGGTTCCACATGCATGTTTTAGCTGAAGGAAGAATACCTTAAACCTGGGTAGTTGAAACCCGTGGAATGGGTACCATGCAATATGACTTCAAAGGGTCTTCATTTGCTCACCGAACCTCTCCAATCCTATCACTGCTGCGTTTACGTCCCTGTACACATGCTTGATTCTCTTTCGGAGACATAGCAATCCATAGGTTTTAAGATACTTAAGAGTCAGGTACATTCTTAGGCGTTTAATATGCGGTGTTGAGTCCATTTCGTTGAGCAAGGAGTAGCTCTTGTCTATTCCATATTTGGCTTAAGGAACTTTATCTGTGCTCATTTCAATCCCTGGTTTTATGCAGCACCCCAACTCACCTTTCCCCTTAAACAAGCATAAGTTGGTTTTCTAAATTTGAGACCCTGTTCTGTTCTGTAATTCAGTTCCTGTGTAGCCAAGTTTACATTCCGTGTATTACTGATATCTTATGATGTTTCTTTTTCTGTGTGACTTATTTCAGTTAGAATCATCGTACCTGAATCCACTCATTGTGCTGCTACGGGCCTGATGACATAGATTTCACTGCTGAGTGATACTGCATTGTACGTAAGTACCACAAGTTCTTTATCCATTTTTCACTTTCTGTGATATTGAACTTGTACGGTAAACGAGGTTCTTGTAAACAGAGGCGTCCCAAACATTGGGGTGGCTGTATCTTTTTGATTTTAATTTCCCTAAGCTATAGGACCATAAGTGGAAGTGCCCTAGGCTCTGTTGCTTTGTTTTTTAGATGTTTCAGGAAACACCATACACTTCTCCCGAGTGTCTGTTGGCAATTTACATCCCGCCCATCAGCATAACAAGGCTCCCAGTTCTCCATGGCCTGTCCTGCCTTTCTGGATTTTACACTTTTTTCAGATGGCCCTTTTGACCGGGGGGAAGTGAGACTTCATTGTAGTGCAGATTTCCTTTGCAAGCTTGCTTGGTTGGCCAAAAAGGGCGTATGCGTTTTTTCCTGAATATATTCAGGAAAAAACGCATACGCCCTTTTTGGCCAAGTGCATCATTGTGGACGTTCTGCCTCTTTTCCTATGCTTTCGATGCAATTCCAGTCTACCTCCTGAAATCGGTTTCCTGCAATTCTGCCCCGCTTTCAAGTCCTCTTGGCAGCCTTACTTCAGTATATTTTTGGACGATAGTTGTCATTTATAACTCTGCAGGTTTGTGAATTACAGTGCCCCTGAGCTCCTTTCTTCAACTCGTTTTCTTGTGAGCTGGCCGCAACACCGCAGGATGGCTTCAGGCCCTAATCTGGTTCCGGCACGGCACGCTGAGCCTTTGGTTATTTCCTCTTCCTGGTGGGAAATGAGAGTTAAATTTGCCCGTCCAGACACCTCCAGCTAGTCTCTCATTGGTTCTCGCTATTCCTGTTCATCTTCCGCAGAAATTGCAAACTGGGCCAAACAGGAGGTTAAAGGGACTGACTCTCCAAGTCGGGAGAGTGTTAGTAAAGCGTCTGGAATGTTGCACCCGAGTACCAGGGTACGAAAACTGAGACATATTTGAACACGTCTCCCGATCACATGGTTGATCATACTCTAGGTTCCACATGCATGTTTTAGCTGAAGGAAGAATACCTTAAACCTGGGTAGTTGAAACCCGTGGAATGGGTACCATGCAATATGACTTCAAAGGGTCTTCATTTGCTCACCGAACCTCTCCAATCCTATCACTGCTGCGTTTACGTCCCTGTACACATGCTTGATTCTCTTTCGGAGACATAGCAATCCATAGGTTTTAAGATACTTAAGAGTCAGGTACACTCTTAGGCGTTTAATATGCGGTGTTGAGTCCATTTCGTTGAGCAAGGAGTAGCTCTTGTCTATTCCATATTTGGCTTAAGGAACTTTATCTGTGCTCATTTCAATCTCTGGTTTTATGCAGCACCCCAACTCACCTTTCCCCTTAAACAAGCATAAGTTGGTTTTCTAAATTTGAGACCCTGTTCTGTTCTGTAATTCAGTTCCTGTGTAGCCAAGTTTACATTCCGTGTATTACTGATATCTTATGATGTTTCTTTTTCTGTGTGACTTATTTCAGTTAGAATCATCGTACCTGAATCCACTCATTGTGCTGCTACGGGCCTGATGACATAGATTTCACTGCTGAGTGATACTGCATTGTACGTAAGTACCACAAGTTCTTTATCCATTTTTCACTTTCTGTGATATTGAACTTGTACGGTAAACGAGGTTCTTGTAAACAGAGGCGTCCCAAACATTGGGGTGGCTGTATCTTTTTGATTTTAATTTCCCTAAGCTATAGGACCATAAGTGGAAGTGCCCTAGGCTCTGTTGCTTTGTTTTTTAGATGTTTCAGGAAACACCATACACTTCTCCCGAGTGTCTGTTGGCAATTTACATCCCGCCCATCAGCATAACAAGGCTCCCAGTTCTCCATGGCCTGTCCTGCCTTTCTGGATTTTACACTTTTTTCAGATGGCCCTTTTGACCGGGGGGAAGTGAGACTTCATTGTAGTGCAGATTTCCTTTGCAAGCTTGCTTGGTTGGCCAAAAAGGGCGTATGCGTTTTTTCCTGAATATATTCAGGAAAAAACGCATACGCCCTTTTTGGCCAAGTGCATCATTGTGGACGTTCTGCCTCTTTTCCTATGCTTTCGATGCAATTCCAGTCTACCTCCTGAAATCGGTTTCCTGCAATTCTGCCCCGCTATCAAGTCCTCTTGGCAGCCTTACTTCAGTATATTTTTGGACGATAGTTGTCATTTATAACTCTGCAGGTTTGTGAATTACAGTGCCCCTGAGCTCCTTTCTTCAACTCGTTTTCTTGTGAGCTGGCCGCAACACCGCAGGATGGCTTCAGGCCCTAATCTGGTTCCGGCACGGCACGCTGAGCCTTTGGTTATTTCCTCTTCCTGGTGGGAAATGAGAGTTAAATTTGCCCGTCCAGACACCTCCAGCTAGTCTCTCATTGGTTCTCGCTATTCCTGTTCATCTTCCGCAGAAATTGCAAACTGGGCCAAACAGGAGGTTAAAGGGACTGACTCTCCAAGTCGGGAGAGTGTTAGTAAAGCGTCTGGAATGTTGCACCCGAGTACCAGGGTACGAAAACTGAGACATATTTGAACACGTCTCCCGATCACATGGTTGATCATACTCTAGGTTCCACATGCATGTTTTAGCTGAAGGAAGAATACCTTAAACCTGGGTAGTTGAAACCCGTGGAATGGGTACCATGCAATATGACTTCAAAGGGTCTTCATTTGCTCACCGAACCTCTCCAATCCTATCACTGCTGCGTTTACGTCCCTGTACACATGCTTGATTCTCTTTCGGAGACATAGCAATCCATAGGTTTTAAGATACTTAAGAGTCAGGTACATTCTTAGGCGTTTAATATGCGGTGTTGAGTCCATTTCGTTGAGCAAGGAGTAGCTCTTGTCTATTCCATATTTGGCTTAAGGAACTTTATCTGTGCTCATTTCAATCCCTGGTTTTATGCAGCACCCCAACTCACCTTTCCCCTTAAACAAGCATAAGTTGGTTTTCTAAATTTGAGACCCTGTTCTGTTCTGTAATTCAGTTCCTGTGTAGCCAAGTTTACATTCCGTGTATTACTGATATCTTATGATGTTTCTTTTTCTGTGTGACTTATTTCAGTTAGAATCATCGTACCTGAATCCACTCATTGTGCTGCTACGGGCCTGATGACATAGATTTCACTGCTGAGTGATACTGCATTGTACGTAAGTACCACAAGTTCTTTATCCATTTTTCACTTTCTGTGATATTGAACTTGTACGGTAAACGAGGTTCTTGTAAACAGAGGCGTCCCAAACATTGGGGTGGCTGTATCTTTTTGATTTTAATTTCCCTAAGCTATAGGACCATAAGTGGAAGTGCCCTAGGCTCTGTTGCTTTGTTTTTTAGATGTTTCAGGAAACACCATACACTTCTCCCGAGTGTCTGTTGGCAATTTACATCCCGCCCATCAGCATAACAAGGCTCCCAGTTCTCCATGGCCTGTCCTGCCTTTCTGGATTTTACACTTTTTTCAGATGGCCCTTTTGACCGGGGGGAAGTGAGACTTCATTGTAGTGCAGATTTCCTTTGCAAGCTTGCTTGGTTGGCCAAAAAGGGCGTATGCGTTTTTTCCTGAATATATTCAGGAAAAAACGCATACGCCCTTTTTGGCCAAGTGCATCATTGTGGACGTTCTGCCTCTTTTCCTATGCTTTCAATGCAATTCCAGTCTACCTCCTGAAATCGGTTTCCTGCAATTCTGCCCCGCTTTCAAGTCCTCTTGGCAGCCTTACTTCAGTATATTTTTGGACGATAGTTGTCATTTATAACTCTGCAGGTTTGTGAATTACAGTGCCCCTGAGCTCCTTTCTTCAACTCGCTTTCTTGTGAGCTGGCCGCAACACCGCAGGATGGCTTCAGGCCCTAATCTGGTTCCGGCACGGCACGCTGAGCCTTTGGTTATTTCCTCTTCCTGGTGGGAAATGAGAGTTAAATTTGCCCGTCCAGACACCTCCAGCTAGTCTCTCATTGGTTCTCGCTATTCCTGTTCATCTTCCGCAGAAATTGCAAACTGGGCCAAACAGGAGGTTAAAGGGACTGACTCTCCAAGTCGGGAGAGTGTTAGTAAAGCGTCTGGAATGTTGCACCCGAGTACCAGGGTACGAAAACTGAGACATATTTGAACACGTCTCCCGATCACATGGTTGATCATACTCTAGGTTCCACATGCATGTTTTAGCTGAAGGAAGAATACCTTAAACCTGGGTAGTTGAAACCCGTGGAATGGGTACCATGCAATATGACTTCAAAGGGTCTTCATTTGCTCACCGAACCTCTCCAATCCTATCACTGCTGCGTTTACGTCCCTGTACACATGCTTGATTCTCTTTCGGAGACATAGCAATCCATAGGTTTTAAGATACTTAAGAGTCAGGTACACTCTTAGGCGTTTAATATGCGGTGTTGAGTCCATTTCGTTGAGCAAGGAGTAGCTCTTGTCTATTCCATATTTGGCTTAAGGAACTTTATCTGTGCTCATTTCAATCTCTGGTTTTATGCAGCACCCCAACTCACCTTTCCCCTTAAACAAGCATAAGTTGGTTTTCTAAATTTGAGACCCTGTTCTGTTCTGTAATTCAGTTCCTGTGTAGCCAAGTTTACATTCCGTGTATTACTGATATCTTATGATGTTTCTTTTTCTGTGTGACTTATTTCAGTTAGAATCATCGTACCTGAATCCACTCATTGTGCTGCTACGGGCCTGATGACATAGATTTCACTGCTGAGTGATACTGCATTGTACGTAAGTACCACAAGTTCTTTATCCATTTTTCACTTTCTGTGATATTGAACTTGTACGGTAAACGAGGTTCTTGTAAACAGAGGCGTCCCAAACATTGGGGTGGCTGTATCTTTTTGATTTTAATTTCCCTAAGCTATAGGACCATAAGTGGAAGTGCCCTAGGCTCTGTTGCTTTGTTTTTTAGATGTTTCAGGAAACACCATACACTTCTCCCGAGTGTCTGTTGGCAATTTACATCCCGCCCATCAGCATAACAAGGCTCCCAGTTCTCCATGGCCTGTCCTGCCTTTCTGGATTTTACACTTTTTTCAGATGGCCCTTTTGACCGGGGGGAAGTGAGACTTCATTGTAGTGCAGATTTCCTTTGCAAGCTTGCTTGGTTGGCCAAAAAGGGCGTATGCGTTTTTTCCTGACTATATTCAGGAAAAAACGCATACGCCCTTTTTGGCCAAGTGCATCATTGTGGACGTTCTGCCTCTTTTCCTATGCTTTCGATGCAATTCCAGTCTACCTCCTGAAATCGGTTTCCTGCAATTCTGCCCCGCTTTCAAGTCCTCTTGGCAGCCTTACTTCAGTATATTTTTGGACGATAGTTGTCATTTATAACTCTGCAGGTTTGTGAATTACAGTGCCCCTGAGCTCCTTTCTTCAACTCGTTTTCTTGTGAGCTGGCCGCAACACCGCAGGATGGCTTCAGGCCCTAATCTGGTTCTGGCACGGCACGCTGAGCCTTTGGTTATTTCCTCTTCCTGGTGGGAAATGAGAGTTAAATTTGCCCGTCCAGACACCTCCAGCTAGTCTCTCATTGGTTCTCGCTATTCCTGTTCATCTTCCGCAGAAATTGCAAACTGGGCCAAACAGGAGGTTAAAGGGACTGACTCTCCAAGTCGGGAGAGTGTTAGTAAAGCGTCTGGAATGTTGCACCCGAGTACCAGGGTACGAAAACTGAGACATATTTGAACACGTCTCCCGATCACATGGTTGATCATACTCTAGGTTCCACATGCATGTTTTAGCTGAAGGAAGAATACCTTAAACCTGGGTAGTTGAAACCCGTGGAATGGGTACCATGCAATATGACTTCAAAGGGTCTTCATTTGCTCACCGAACCTCTCCAATCCTATCACTGCTGCGTTTACGTCCCTGTACACATGCTTGATTCTCTTTCGGAGACATAGCAATCCATAGGTTTTAAGATACTTAAGAGTCAGGTACACTCTTAGGCGTTTAA
Organism: Globicephala melas; assembly: GCF_963455315.2. Lineage (NCBI taxonomy): Eukaryota > Metazoa > Chordata > Mammalia > Artiodactyla > Delphinidae > Globicephala > Globicephala melas. The sequence goes on from NW_027207834.1 coordinate 30,446, forward strand.
TATGCGGTGTTGAGTCCATTTCGTTGAGCAAGGAGTAGCTCTTGTCTATTCCATATTTGGCTTAAGGAACTTTATCTGTGCTCATTTCAATCTCTGGTTTTATGCAGCACCCCAACTCACCTTTCCCCTTAAACAAGCATAAGTTGGTTTTCTAAATTTGAGACCCTGTTCTGTTCTGTAATTCAGTTCCTGTGTAGCCAAGTTTACATTCCGTGTATTACTGATATCTTATGATGTTTCTTTTTCTGTGTGACTTATTTCAGTTAGAATCATCGTACCTGAATCCACTCATTGTGCTGCTACGGGCCTGATGACATAGATTTCACTGCTGAGTGATACTGCATTGTACGTAAGTACCACAAGTTCTTTATCCATTTTTCACTTTCTGTGATATTGAACTTGTACGGTAAACGAGGTTCTTGTAAACAGAGGCGTCCCAAACATTGGGGTGGCTGTATCTTTTTGATTTTAATTTCCCTAAGCTATAGGACCATAAGTGGAAGTGCCCTAGGCTCTGTTGCTTTGTTTTTTAGATGTTTCAGGAAACACCATACACTTCTCCCGAGTGTCTGTTGGCAATTTACATCCCGCCCATCAGCATAACAAGGCTCCCAGTTCTCCATGGCCTGTCCTGCCTTTCTGGATTTTACACTTTTTTCAGATGGCCCTTTTGACCGGGGGGAAGTGAGACTTCATTGTAGTGCAGATTTCCTTTGCAAGCTTGCTTGGTTGGCCAAAAAGGGCGTATGCGTTTTTTCCTGAATATATTCAGGAAAAAACGCATACGCCCTTTTTGGCCAAGTGCATCATTGTGGACGTTCTGCCTCTTTTCCTATGCTTTCGATGCAATTCCAGTCTACCTCCTGAAATCGGTTTCCTGCAATTCTGCCCCGCTTTCAAGTCCTCTTGGCAGCCTTACTTCAGTATATTTTTGGACGATAGTTGTCATTTATAACTCTGCAGGTTTGTGAATTACAGTGCCCCTGAGCTCCTTTCTTCAACTCGTTTTCTTGTGAGCTGGCCGCAACACCGCAGGATGGCTTCAGGCCCTAATCTGGTTCCAGCACGGCACGCTGAGCCTTTGGTTATTTCCTCTTCCTGGTGGGAAATGAGAGTTAAATTTGCCCGTCCAGACACCTCCAGCTAGTCTCTCATTGGTTCTCGCTATTCCTGTTCATCTTCCGCAGAAATTGCAAACTGGGCCAAACAGGAGGTTAAAGGGACTGACTCTCCAAGTCGGGAGAGTGTTAGTAAAGCGTCTGGAATGTTGCACCCGAGTACCAGGGTACGAAAACTGAGACATATTTGAACACGTCTCCCGATCACATGGTTGATCATACTCTAGGTTCCACATGCATGTTTTAGCTGAAGGAAGAATACCTTAAACCTGGGTAGTTGAAACCCGTGGAATGGGTACCATGCAATATGACTTCAAAGGGTCTTCATTTGCTCACCGAACCTCTCCAATCCTATCACTGCTGCGTTTATGTCCCTGTACACATGCTTGATTCTCTTTCAGAGACATAGCAATCCATAGGTTTTAAGATACTTAAGAGTCAGGTACATTCTTAGGCGTTTAATATGCGGTGTTGAGTCCATTTCGTTGAGCAAGGAGTAGCTCTTGTCTATTCCATATTTGGCTTAAGGAACTTTATCTGTGCTCATTTCAATCTCTGGTTTTATGCAGCACCCCAACTCACCTTTACCCTTAAACAAGCATAAGTTGGTTTTCTAAATTTGAGACCCTGTTCTGTTCTGTAATTCAGTTCCTGTGTAGACAAGTTTACATTCCGTGTATTACTGTTATCTTATGATGTTTCTTTTTCTGTGTGACTTATTTCAGTTAGAATCATCGTACCTGAATCCACTCATTGTGCTGCTACGGGCCTGATGACATAGATTTCACTGCTGAGTGATACTGCATTGTACGTAAGTACCACAAGTTCTTTATCCATTTTTTACTTTCTGTGATATTGAACTTGTATGGTAAACGAGATTCTTGTAAACAGAGGCGTCCCAAACATTGGGGTGGCTGTATCTTTTTGATTTTAATTTCCCTAAGCTATAGGACCATAAGTGGAAGTGCCCTAGGCTCTGTTGCTTTGTTTTTTAGATGTTTCAGGAAACACCATACACTTCTCCCGAGTGTCTGTTGGCAATTGACATCCCGCCCATCAGCATAACAAGGCTCCCAGTTCTCCATGGCCTGTCCTGCCTTTCTGGATTTTACACTTTTTTCAGATGGCCCTTTTGACCGGGGGGGAAGTGAGACTTCATTGTAGTGCAGATTTCCTTTGCAAGCTTGCTTGGTTGGCCAAAAAGGGCGTATGCGTTTTTTCCTGAATATATTCAGGAAAAAACGCATACGCCCTTTTTGGCCAAGTGCATCATTGTGGACGTTCTGCCTCTTTTCCTATGCTTTCAATGCAATGCCAGTCTACCTCCTGAAATCGGTTTCCTGCAATTCTGCCCCGCTTTCAACTCCTCTTGGCAGCCTTACTTCAGTATATTTTTGGACGATAGTTGTCATTTATAACTCTGCAGGTTTGTGAATTACAGTGCCCCTGAGCTCCTTTCTTCAACTCGTTTTCTTGTGAGCTGGCCGCAACACCGCAGGATGGCTTCAGGCCCTAATCTGGTTCCGGCACGGCACGCTGAGCCTTTGGTTATTTCCTCTTCCTGGTGGGAAATGAGAGTTAAATTTGCCCGTCCAGACACCTCCAGCTAGTCTCTCATTGGTTCTCGCTATTCCTGTTCATCTTCCGCAGAAATTGCAAACTGGGCCAAACAGGAGGTTAAAGGGACTGACTCTCCAAGTCGGGAGAGTGTTAGTAAAGCGTCTGGAATGTTGCACCTGAGTACCAGGGTACGAAAACTGAGACATATTTGAACACGTCTCCCGCTCACATGGTTGATCATACTCTAGGTTCCACATGCATGTTTTAGCTGAAGGAAGAATACCTTAAATCTGGGTAGTTGAAACCCGTGGAATGGGTACCATGCAATATGACTTCAAAGGGTCTTCATTTGCTCACCGAACCTCTCCAATCCTATCACTGCTGCGTTTATGTCCCTGTACACATGCTTGATTCTCTTTCGGAGACATAGCAATCCATAGGTTTTAAGATACTTAAGAGTCAGGTACATTCTTAGGCGTTTAATATGCGGTGTTGAGTCCATTTCGTTGAGCAAGGAGTAGCTCTTGTCTATTCCATATTTGGCTTAAGGAACTTTATCTGTGCTCATTTCAATCTCTGGTTTTATGCAGCACCCCAACTCACCTTTACCCTTAAACAAGCATAAGTTGGTTTTCTAAATTTGAGACCCTGTTCTGTTCTGTAATTCAGTTCCTGTGTAGCCAAGTTTACATTCCGTGTATTACTGATATATTATGATGTTTCTTTTTCTGTGTGACTTATTTCAGTTAGAATCATCGTACCTGAATCCACTCATTGTGCTGCTACGGGCCTGATGACATAGATTTCACTGCTGAGTGATACTGCATTGTACGTAAGTACCACAAGTTCTTTATCCATTTTTCACTTTCTGTGATATTGAACTTGTACGGTAAACGAGGTTCTTGTAAACAGAGACGTCCCAAACATTGGGGTGGCTGTATCTTTTTGATTTTAATTTCCCTAAGCTATAGGACCATAAGTGGAAGTGCCCTAGGCTCTGTTGCTTTGTTTTTTAGATGTTTCAGGAAACACCATACACTTCTCCCGAGTGTCTGTTGGCAATTTACATCCCGCCCATCAGCATAACAAGGCTCCCAGTTCTCCATGGCCTGTCCTGCCTTTCTGGATTTTACACTTTTTTCAGATGGCCCTTTTGACCGGGGGGAAGTGAGACTTCATTGTAGTGCAGATTTCCTTTGCAAGCTTGCTTGGTTGGCCAAAAAGGGCGTATGCGTTTTTTCCTGAATATATTCAGGAAAAAACACATACGCCCTTTTTGGCCAAGTGCATCATTGTGGACGTTCTGCCTCTTTTCCTATGCTTTCAATGCAATTCCAGTCTACCTGCTGAAATCGGTTTCCTGCAATTCTGCCCCGCTTTCAAGTCCTCTTGGCAGCCTTACTTCAGTATATTTTTGGACGATAGTTGTCATTTATAACTCTGCAAGTTTGTGAATTACAGTGTCCCTGAGCTCCTTTCTTCAACTCGTTTTCTTGTGAGCTGGCCGCAACACCGCAGGATGGCTTCAGGCCCTAATCTGGTTCCGGCACGGCACGCTGAGCCTTTGGTTATTTCCTCTTCCTGGTGGGAAATGAGAGTTAAATTTGCCCGTCCAGACACCTCCAGCTAGTCTCTCATTGGTTCTCGCTATTCCTGTCCATCTTCCGCAGAAATTGCAAACTGGGCCAAACAGGAGGTTAAAGGGACTGACTCTCCAAGTCGGGAGAGTGTTAGTAAAGCGTCTGGAATGTTGCACCCGAGTACCAGGGTACGAAAACTGAGACATATTTGAACACGTCTCCCGATCACATGGTTGATCATACTCTAGGTTCCACATGCATGTTTTAGCTGAAGGAAGAATACCTTAAACCTGGGTAGTTGAAACCCGTGGAATGGGTACCATGCAATATGACTTCAAAGGGTCTTTATTTGCTCACCAAACCTCTCCAATCCTATCACTGCTGCGTTTATGTCCCTGTACACATGCTTGATTCTCTTTCGGAGACATAGCAATCCATAGGTTTTAAGATACTTAAGAGTCAGGTACATTCTTAGGCGTTTAATATGCGGTGTTGAGTCCATTTCGTTGAGCAAGGAGTAGCTCTTGTCTATTCCATATTTGGCTTAAGGAACTTTATCTGTGCTCATTTCAATCTCTGGTTTTATGCAGCACCCCAACTCACCTTTACCCTTAAACAAGCATAAGTTGGTTTTCTAAATTTGAGACCCTGTTCTGTTCTGTAATTCAGTTCCTGTGTAGCCAAGTTTACATTCCGTGTATTACTGATATCTTATGATGTTTCTTTTTCTGTGTGACTTATTTCAGTTAGAATCATCGTACCTGAATCCACTCATTGTGCTGCTACGGGCCTGATGACATAGATTTCACTGCTGAGTGATACTGCATTGTACGTAAGTACCACAAGTTCTTTATCCATTTTTCACTTTCTGTGATATTGAACTTGTACGGTAAACGAGGTTCTTGTAAACAGAGGCGTCCCAAACATTGGGGTGGCTGTATCTTTTTGATTTTAATTTCCCTAAGCTATAGGACCATAAGTGGAAGTGCCCTAGGCTCTGTTGCTTTGTTTTTTAGATGTTTCAGGAAACACCATACACTTCTCCCGAGTGTCTGTTGGCAATTTACATCCCGCCCAACAGCATAACAAGGCTCCCAGTTCTCCATGGCCTGTCCTGCCTTTCTGGATTTTACACTTTTTTCAGATGGCCCTTTTGACCGGGGGGAAGTGAGACTTCATTGTAGTGCAGATTTCCTTTGCAAGCTTGCTTGGTTGGCCAAGAAGGGCCTATGCGTTTTTTCCTGAATATATTCAGGAAAAAACGCATACGCCCTTTTTGCCAAGTGCATCATTGTGGACATTTTGCCTCTTTTGCTATGCTTTCAATGCAATTCCAGTCTACCTCCTGAAATCGGTTTCCTGCAATTCTGCCCCGCTTTCAAGTCCTCTTGGCAGCCTTACTTCAGTATATTTTTGGACGATAGCTGTCATTTATAACTCTGCAGGTTTGTGAATTACAGTGCCCCTGAGCTCCTTTCTTCAACTCGCTTTCTTTTGAGCTGGCCACAACACCGCAGGATAGCTTCAGGCCCTAATCTGGTTCCGGCATGGCACGCTGAGCCTTTGGTTAATTCCTCTTCCTGGTGGGAAATGAGAGTTAACTTTGCCCGTCCAGACACCTCCAGCTAGTCTCTCATTGGTTCTCCCTATTCCTGTTCATCTTCCGCAGAAATTGCAAACTGGGCCAAACAGGAGGTTAAAGGCACTGACTCTCCAAGTGGGGAGAGTGTTAGTAAAGCATCGGGAATGTTGCACCCGAGTACCAGGGGACGAAAACTGAGACATATTTGAACAAGTCTCCCTATCACACGGTTGATCATATTCTGGGTTCCACATGCATGTTTTAGCTGAAGGAAGAATACCTCAAACCTGGAGAGTTGAGACCCGTGTAATGGGTACCATGCAATATGACTTCAAAGAGTCTTCATTTGCTCACCGAACCTCTCCAATCCTATCACTGCTGCGTTTATGCCCCTGTACACACGCTTGATTCTCTTTCGGAGACATAGCAATCCATCGGTTTTAAGATACTTACTAGTCAGGTACATTCTTAGTTGTTTAATATGGGGTGTTGAGTCATTTCGTAGAGCAAGGAGTAGCTCTTGTCTATTCCATATTTGGCTTAAGGAACTTTATCTGTGCTCATTTCAATCTCTGGTTTTATGCAGCACCCCAACTCACCTTTACCCTTAAACAAGCATAAGTTGGTTTTCTAAATTTGAGACCCTGTTCTGTTCTGTAATTCAGTTCCTCTGTATCCAAGTTTACATTCCATGTATTAGTGATATTTATTGATGTTTCTTTTTCTGTGTGACTTATTTCAGTTAGAATCACCATACCCGAATCCACTCATTGTGCTGCTACGGGCCTGATGACATAGATTTCATTGCTGAGTGATACTGCATTGTATGTGAGTACCACAACTTCTTTATCCATTTTTCACTTTCTGTGATATTGAACTTGTACTGTAAACGAGGTTGTTGTAAACAGAGCCGTCCCAAAGTTTGGGGTGGCTGTATCTTTTTGATTTTAATTTCCCTAAGCTATAGGACCATAAGTGGAAGTGCCCTAGGCTCTGTTGCTTTGTTTTTTAGATGTTTCAGGAAACACCATACACTTCTCCGGAGTGTCTGTTGGCAATTTACATCTCGCCCATCAGCATAACAAGGCTCCCAGTTCTCCATGGCCTGTCCTGCCTTTCTGGATTTTACACTTTTTTCAGATGGCCCTTTTGACCGGGGGGAAGTGAGACTTCATTGTAGTGCAGATTTCCTTTGCAAGCTTGCTTGGTTGGCCAAAAAATGGCGTATGCGTTTTTTCCTGAATATATTCAGGAAAAAACGCATACGCCCTTTTTGGCCAAGTGCATCATTGTGGACGTTCTGCCTCTTTTCCTATGCTTTCAATGCAATTCCAGTCTACCTCCTGAAATCGGTTTCCTGCAATTCTGCCCCGCTTTCAAGTCCTCTTGGCAGCCTTACTTCAGTATATTTTTGGACGATAGTTGTCATTTATAACTCTGCAGGTTTCTGAATTACAGTGCCCCTGAGCTCCTTTCTTCAACTCGCTTTCTTGTGAGCTGGCCGCAACACCGCAGGATGGCTTCAGGCCCTAATCTGGTTCCGGCACGGCACGCTGAGCCTTTGGTTACTTCCTCTTCCTGGTGGGAAATGAGAGTTAACTTTGCCCGTCCAGACACCTCCAGCTAGTCTCTCATTGGTTCTCGCTATTCCTGTTCATCTTCTGCAGAAATTGCAAACTGGGCCAAACAGGAGGTTAAAGGGACTGACTCTCCAAGTGGGGAGAGTGTTAGTAAAGCGTCTGGAATGTTGCACCCGAGTACCAGGGTACGAAAACTGAGACATATTTGAACACGTCTCCCGATCACATGGTTGATCATACTCTAGGTTCCACATGCATGTTTTAGCTGAAGGAAGAATACCTTAAACCTGGGTAGTTGAAACCCGTGGAATGGGTACCATGCAATATGACTTCAAAGGGTCTTCATTTGCTCACCGAACCTCTCCAATCCTATCACTGCTGCGTTTATGTCCCTGTACACATGCTTGATTCTCTTTCGGAGACATAGCAATCCATAGGTTTTAAGATACTTAAGAGTCAGGTACATTCTTAGGCGTTTAATATGGGGTGTTGAGTCCATTTCGTTGAGAAAGGAGTAGCTCTTGTCTATTCCATATTTGGCTTAAGGAACTTTATCTGTGCTCATTTCAATCTCTGGTTTTATGCAGCACCCCAACTCACCTTTCCCCTTAAACAAGCATAAGTTGGTTTTCTAAATTTGAGACCCTGTTCTGTTCTGTAATTCAGTTCCTGTGTAGCCAAGTTTACATTCCGTGTATTACTGATATCTTATGATGTTTCTTTTTCTGTGTGACTTATTTCAGTTAGAATCATCGTACCTGAATCCACTCATTGTGCTGCTACGGGCCTGATGACATAGATTTCACTGCTGAGTGATACTGCATTGTACGTAAGTACCACAAGTTCTTTATCCATTTTTCACTTTCTGTGATATTGAACTTGTACGGTAAACGAGGTTCTTGTAAACAGAGGCGTCCCAAACATTGGGGTGGCTGTGTCTTTTTGATTTTAATTTCCCTAAGCTATAGGACCATAAGTGGAAGTGCCCTAGGCTCTGTTGCTTTGTTTTTTAGATGTTTCAGGAAACACCATACACTTCTCCAGAGTGTCTGTTGGCAATTTACCTCCCGCCCATCAGCATAACAAGGCTCCCAGTTCTCCATGGCCTGTCCTGCCTTTCTGGATTTTACACTTTTTTCAGATGTCCCTTTTGACCGGGGGGAATTGAGACTTCATTGTAGTGCAGATTTCCTTTGCAAGCTTGCTTGGTTGGCCAAAAAGGGCGTATGCGTTTTTTCCTGCATATATTCAGGAAAAAACACATATGCCCTTTTTGGCCAAGTGCATCATTGTGGACGTTCTGCCTCTTTTCCTATGCTTTCAATGCAATTCCAGTCTACCTCCTGAAATCGGTTTCCTGCAATTCTGCCCCGCTTTCAAGTCCTCTTGGCAGCCTTACTTCAGTATATTTTTGGACGATAGTTGTCATTTATAACTCTGCAGGTTTGTGAATTACAGTGCCCCTGAGCTCCTTTCTTCAACTCGTTTTCTTGTGAGCTGGCCGCAACACCGCAGGATGGCTTCAGGCCCTAATCTGGTTCCGGCACGGCAGGCTGAGCCTTTGGTTATTTCCTCTTCCTGGTGGGAAATGAGAGTTAAATTTGCCCGTCCAGACACCTCCAGCTAGTCTCTCATTGGTTCTCGCTATTCCTGTCCATCTTCCGCAGAAATTGCAAACTGGGCCAAACAGGAGGTTAAAGGGACTGACTCTCCAAGTCGGGAGAGTGTTAGTAAAGCGTCTGGAATGTTGCACCCGAGTACCAGGGTACGAAAACTGAGACATATTTGAACACGTCTCCCGCTCACATGGTTGATCATACTCTAGGTTCCACATGCATGTTTTAGCTGAAGGAAGAATACCTTAAACCTGGGTAGTTGAAACCCGTGGAATGGGTACCATGCAATATGACTTCTAAGAGTCTTCATTTGCTCACCGAACCTCTCCATTCCTATCACTGCTGCGTTTATGCCCCTGTACACACGCTTGATTCTCTTTCGGAGACATAGCAATCCATCGGTTTTAAGATACTTACTAGTCAGGTACATTCTTAATTGTTTAATATTGGGTGTTGAGTCATTTCGTTGAGCAAGGAGTAGCTCTTGTCTATTCCATATTTGGCTTAAGGAACTTTATCTGTGCTCATTTCAATCTCTGGTTTTATGCAGCACCCCAACTCAACTTTCCCCTTAAGCAAGCATAAGTTGGTTTTCTCAATTTGAGACCCTGTTCTGTTTTGGAATTCAGTTCCTCTGTAGCCAAGTTTACATTCCGTGTATTAGTGATATTTATTGATGTTTCTTTTTCTGTGTGACTTATTTCAGTTAGAATCACCATACCCGAATCCACTCATTGTGCTGATACGGGCCTGATGACATAGATTTCATTACTGAGTGATACTGCATTGTATGTGAGTACCACAACTTCTTTATCCATTTTTCACTTTCTGTGATATTGAACTTGTACGGTAAACGAGGTTCTTGTAAACAGAGCCGTCCCAAAGTTTGGGGTGGCTGTATCTTTTTGATTTTAATTTCCCTAAGCTATAGGACCATAAGTGGAAGTGCCCTAGGCTCTGTTGCTTTGTTTTTTAGATGTTTCAGGAAACACCATACACTTCTCCCGAGTGTCTGTGGCAATTTACATCCTGCCCATCAGCATAACAAGGCTCCCAGTTCTCCATGGCCTGTCCTGCCTTTCTGGATTTTACACTTTTTTCAGATGGCCCTTTTGACCGGGGGGAAGTGAGACTTCATTGTAGTGCAGATTTCCTTTGCAAGCTTGCTTGGTTGGCCAAAAAGGGCGTATGCGTTTTTTCCTGAATATATTCAGGAAAAAACGCATACGCCCTTTTTGGCCAAGTGCATCATTGTGGACATTTTGCCTCTTTTCCTATGCTTTCAATGCAATTCCAGTCTACCTCCTGAAATCGGTTTCCTGCAATTCTGCCCCGCTTTCAAGTCCTCTTGGCAGCCTTACTTCAGTATATTTTTGGACGATAGTTGTCATTTATAACTCTGCAGGTTTGTGAATTACAGTGCCCCTGAGCTCCTTTCTTCAACTCGTTTTCTTGTGAGCTGGCCGCAACACCGCAGGATGGCTTCAGGCCCTAATCTGGTTCCGGCACGGCACGCTGAGCCTTTGGTTATTTCCTCTTCCTGTTGGGAAATGAGAGTTAAATTTGCCCGTCCGGACACCTCCAGCTAGTCTCTCATTGGTTCTCGCTATTCCTGTTCATCTTCCGCAGAAATTGCAAACTGGGCCAAACAGGAGGTTAAAGGGACTGACTCTCCAAGTCGGGAGAGTGTTAGTAAAGCGTCTGGAATGTTGCACCCGAGTACCAGGGTACGAAAACTGAGACATATTTGAACACGTCTCCCGCTCACATGGTTGATCATACTCTAGGTTCCACATGCATGTTTTAGCTGAAGGAAGAATACCTTAAACCTGGGTAGTTGAAACCCGTGGAATGGGTACCATGCAATATGACTTCTAAGAGTCTTCATTTGCTCACCGAACCTCTCCAATCCTATCACTGCTGCGTTTATGCCCCTGTACACACGCTTGATTCTCTTTCAGAGACATAGCAATCCATCGGTTTTAAGATACTTACTAGTCAGGTACATTCTTAGTTGTTTAATATGGGGTGTTGAGTCATTTCGTTGAGCAAGGAGTAGCTCTTGTCTATTCCATATTTGGCTTAAGGAACTTTATCTGTGCTCATTTCAATCTCTGGTTTTATGCAGCACCCCAACTCAACTTTCCCCATAAACAAGCATAAGTTGGTTTTCTCAATTTGAGACCCTGTTCTGTTTTGTAATTCAGTTCCTCTGTATCCAAGTTTACATTCCATGTATTAGTGATATTTATTGATGTTTCTTTTTCTGGGTGACTTATTTCAGTTAGAATCACCATACCCGAATCCACTCATTGTGCTGCTACAGGCCTGATGACATAGATTTCATTGCTGAGTGATATTGCTTTGTAAGTAAATACCACAAATTCTTTATCCATTTTTCACTTTCTGCGATGTTGAACTTGTACGGTAAACGAGGTTCTTGTAAACAGAGGCGTCCCAAACTTTGGGGTGACTGTGTCTTTTTGATTTTAATTTCCCTAAGCTATAGGACCATAAGTGGAAGTGCCCTAGGCTCTGTTGCTTTGTTTTTTAGATGTTTCAGGAAACACCATACACTTCTCCCAAGTGTCTGTTGGCAATTGACATCCCGCCCATCAGCATAACAAGGCTCCCAGTTCTCCATGGCCTGTCCTGCCTTTCTGGATTTTACACTTTTTTCAGATGGCCCTTTTGACCGGGGGGAAGTGAGACTTCATTGTAGTGCAGATTTCCTTTGCAAGCTTGCTTGGTTGGCCAAAAAGGGCGTATGCGTTTTTTCCTGAATATATTCAGGAAAAAACGCATACGCCCTTTTTGGCCAAGTGCATCATTGTGGACGTTCTGCCTCTTTTCCTATGCTTTCAATGCAATTCCAGTCTACCTCCTGAAATCGGTTTCCTGCAATTCTGCCCCGCTTTCAAGTCCTCTTGGCAGCCTTACTTCAGTATATTTTTGGACGATAGTTGTCATTTATAACTCTGCAGGTTTCTGAATTACAGTGCCCCTGAGCTCCTTTCTTCAACTTGCTTTCTTGTGAGCTGGCCGCAACACCGCAGGATGGCTTCAGGCCCTAATCTGGTTCCGGCACGGTACGCTGAGCCTTTGGTTATTTCCTCTTCCTGGTGGGAAATGACAGTTAAATTTGCCCGTCCAGACACCTCCAGCTAGTCTCTCATTGGTTCTCGCTATTCCTGTTCATCTTCCGCAGAAATTGCAAACTGAGCCAAACAGGAGGTTAAAGGGACTGACTCTCCAAGTCGGGAGAGTGTTAGTAAAGCGTCTGGAATGTTGCACCCGAGTACCAGGGTACGAAAACTGAGACATATTTGAACACGTCTCCCGATCACATGGTTGATCATACTCTAGGTTCCACATGCATGTTTTAGCTGAAGGAAGAATACCTTAAACCTGGGTAGTTGAAACCCGTGGAATGGGTACCATGCAATATGACTTCAAAGGGTCTTCATTTGCTCACCGAACCTCTCCAATCCTATCACTGCTGCGTTTATGTCCCTGTACACATGCTTGATTCTCTTTCGGAGACATAGCAATCCATAGGTTTTAAGATACTTAAGAGTCAGGTACATTCTTAGGCGTTTAATATGCGGTGTTGAGTCCATTTCGTTGAGCAAGGAGTAGCTCTTGTCTATTCCATATTTGGCTTAAGGAACTTTATCTGTGCTCATTTCGATCTCTGGTTTTATGCAGCACCCCAACTCACCTTTACCCTTAAGCAAGCATAAGTTGTTTTTCTAAATGTGAGACCCTGTTCTGTTCTGTAATTCAGTTCCTGTGTAGCCAAGTTTACATTCCGTGTATTAGTGATATCTTATGATGTTTCTTTTTCTGTGTGACTTATTTCAGTTAGAATCATCGTACCTGAATCCACTCATTGTGCTGCTACGGGCCTGATGACATAGATTTCACTGCTGAGTGATACTGCATTGTACGTAAGTACCACAAGTTCTTTATCCATTTTTCACTTTCTGTGATATTGAACTTGTACGGTAAACGAGGTTCTTGTAAACAGAGGCGTCCCAAACATTGGGGTGGCTGTGTCTTTTTGATTTTAATTTCCCTAAGCTATAGGACCATAAGTGGAAGTGCCCTAGGCTCTGTTGCTTTGTTTTTTAGATGTTTCAGGAAACACCATACACTTCTCCAGAGTGTCTGTTGGCAATTGACATCCCGCCCATCAGCATAACAAGGCTCCCAGTTCTCCATGGCCTGTCCTGCCTTTCTGGATTTTACACTTTTTTCAGATGGCCCTTTTGACCGGGGGGAAGTGAGACTTCATTGTAGTGCAGATTTCCTTTGCAAGCTTGCTTGGTTGGCCAAAAAGGGCGTATGCGTTTTTTCCTGAATATATTCAGGAAAAAACGCATACGCCCTTTTTGGCCAAGTGCATCATTGTGGACGTTCTGTCTCTTTTCCTATGCTTTCAATGCAATTCCAGTCTACCTCCTGAAATCGGTTTCCTGCAATTCTGCCCCGCTTTCAAGTCCTCTTGGCAGCCTTACTTCAGTATATTTTTGGACGATAGTTGTCATTTATAACTCTGCAGGTTTGTGAATTACAGTGCCCCTGAGCTCCTTTCTTCAACTCGTTTTCTTGTGAGCTGGCCGCAACACCGCAGGATGGCTTCAGGCCCTAATCTGGTTCCGGAACGGCACGCTGAGCCTTTGGTTATTTCCTCTTCCTGGTGGGAAATGAGAGTTAAATTTGCCCGTCCAGACACCTCCAGCTAGTCTCTCATTGGTTCTTGCTATTCCTGTTCATCTTCCGCAGAAATTGCAAACTGGGCCAAACATGAGGTTAAAGAGACTGACTCTGCAAGTCGGGAGAGTGTTAGTAAAGCGTCTGGAATGTTGCACCCGAGTACCAGGGTACGAAAACTGAGACATATTTGAACACGTCTCCCGATCACATGGTTGATCATACTCTAGGTTCCACATGCATGTTTTAGCTGAAGGAAGAATACCTTAAACCTGGGGAGTTGAAACCCGTGGAATGGGTACCATGCAATATGACTTCTAAGAGTCTTCATTTGCTCACCGAACCTCTCCAATCCTACCACTGCTGCGTTTATGCCCCTGTACACACGCTTGATTCTCTTTCGGAGACATAGCAATCCATTGGTTTTAAGATACTTACTAGTCAGGTACATTCTTAATTGTTTAATATGGGGTGTTGAGTCATTTCGTTGAGCAAGGAGTAGCTCTTGTCTATTCCATATTTGGCTTAAGGAACTTTATCTGTGCTCATTTCAATCTCTGGTTTTATGCAGCACCCCAACTCAACTTTCCCCTTAAGCAAGCATAAGTTGGTTTTCTCAATTTGAGACCCTGTTCTGTTCTGTAATTCAGTTCCTGTGTAGCCAAGTTTACCTTCCGTGTATTAGTGATATTTATTGATGTTTCTTTTTCTGTGTGACTTATTTCAGTTAGAATCACCATACCCGAATCCACTCATTGTGCTGATACGGGCCTGATGACATAGATTTCATTACTGAGTGATACTGCATTGTATGTGAGTACCACAACTTCTTTATCCATTTTTCACTTTCTGTGATATTGAACTTGTACTCTAAACGAGGTTGTTGTAAACAGAGCCGTCCCAAAGTTTGGGGTGGCTGTGTCTTTTTTATTTTAATTTCCCTAAGCTATAGGACCATAAGTGGAAGTGCCCTAGGCTCTGTTGCTTTGTTTTTTAGATGTTTCAGGAAACACCATACACTTCTCCCGAGTGTCTGTGGCAATTTACATCCTGCCCATCAGCATAACAAGGCTCCCAGTTCTCCATGGCCTGTCCTGCCTTTCTGGATTTTACACTTTTTTCAGATGGCCCTTTTGACCGGGGGGAAGTGAGACTTCATTGTAGTGCAGATTTCCTTTGCAAGCTTGCTTGGTTGGCCAAAAAGGGCGTATGCGTTTTTTCCTGAATATATTCAGGAAAAAACGCATACGCCCTTTTTGGCCAAGTGCATCATTGTGGACATTTTGCCTCTTTTCCTATGCTTTCAATGCAATTCCAGTCTACCTCCTGAAATCGGTTTCCTGCAATTCTGCCCCGCTTTCAACTCCTCTTGGCAGCCTTACTTCAGTATATTTTTGGACGATAGCTGTCATTTATAACTCTGCAGGTTTGTGAATTACAGTGCCCCTGAGCTCCTTTCTTTAACTCGCTTTCTTGTGACCTGGCCGCAACACCGCAGGATGGCTTCAGGCCCTAATCTGGTTCCGGCACGGCACGCTGAGCCTTTGGTTAATTCCTCTTCCTGGTGGGAAATGAGAGTTAACTTTGCCCGTCCAGACACCTCCAGCTAGTCTCTCATTGGTTCTCCCTATTCCTGTTCATCTTCCGCAGAAATTGCAAACTGGGCCAAACAGGAGGTTAAAGGCACTGACTCTCCAAGTGGGGAGAGTGTTAGTAAAGCATCGAGAATGTTGCACCCGAGTACCAGGGGACGAAAACTGAGACATATTTGAACAAGTCTCCCTGTCACACCGTTGATCATATTCTGGGTTCCACATGCATGTTTTAGCTGAAGGAAGAATACCTTAAACCTGGAGAGTTGAGACCCGTGTAATGGGTACCATGCAATATGACTTCAAAGAGTCTTCATTTGCTCACCGAACCTCTCCAATCCTATCACTGCTGCGTTTATGCCCCTGTACACACGCTTGATTCTCTTTCGGAGACATAGCAATCCATCGGTTTTAAGATACTTACTAGTCAGGTACATTCTTAGTTGTTTAATATGGGGTGTTGTGTCATTTCGTTGAGCAAGGAGTAGCTCTTGTCTATTCCATATTTGGCTTAAGGAACTTTATCTGTGCTCATTTCAATCTCTGGTTTTATGCAGCACCCCAACTCAACTTTCCCCTTAAACAAGCATAAGTTGGTTTTCTCAATTTGAGACCCTGTTCTGTTTTGTAATTCAGTTCCTCTGTATCCAAGTTTACATTCCATGTATTAGTGATATTTATTGATGTTTCTTTTTCTGTGTGACTTATTTCAGTTAGAATCACCATACCCGAATCCACTCATTGTGCTGCTACGGGCCTGATGACATAGATTTCATTGCTGAGTGATACTGCATTGTATGTGAGTACCACAACTTCTTTATCCATTTTTCACTTTCTGTGATATTGAACTTGTACTCTAAACGAGGTTGTTGTAAACAGAGCCGTCCCAAACTTTGGGGTGGCTGTGTCTTTTTGATTTTAATTTCCCTAAGCTATAGGACCATAAGTGGAAGTGCCCTAGGCTCTGTTGCTTTGTTTTTTAGATGTTTCAGGAAACACCATAAACTTCTCCCGAGTGTCTGTTGGCAATTTACATCCCGCCCATCAGCATAACAAGGCTCCCAGTTCTCCATGGCCTGTCCTGCCTTTCTGGATTTTACACTTTTTTCAGATGGCCCTTTTGACCGGGGGGAAGTGAGACTTCATTGTAGTGCAGATTTCCTTTGCAAGCTTGCTTGCTTGGCCAAAAAGGGCGTATGCGTTTTTTCCTGAATATATTCAGGAAAAAACGCATACGCCCTTTTTGGCCAAGTGCATCATTGTGGACGTTCTGCCTCTTTTCCTATGCTTTCAATGCAATTCCAGTCTACCTCCTGAAATCAGTTTCCTGCAATTCTGCCCCGCTTTCAAGTCCTCTTGGCAGCCTTACTTCAGTATATTTTTGGACGATAGCTGTCATTTATAACTCTGCAGGTTTGTGAATTACAGTGCCCCTGAGCTCCTTTCTTCAACTCGCTTTCTTGTGACCTGGCTGCAACACCGCAGGATGGCTTCAGGCCCTAATCTGGTTCCGGCATGGCACGCTGAGCCTTTGGTTAATTCCTCTTCCTGGTGGGAAATGAGAGTTAAATTTGCCCGTCCAGACACCTCCAGCTAGTCTCTCATTGGTTCTCCCTATTCCTGTTCATCTTCCGCAGAAATTGCAAACTGGGCCAAACAGCAGTTTAAAGGCACTGACTCTCCAAGTGGGGAGAGTGTTAGTAAAGCGTCTGGAATGTTGCACCCGAGTACCAGGGGAGGAAAACTGAGACATATTTGAACACGTCTCCCGTTCACACTGTTGATCATACTCTGGGTTCCACATGCATGTTTTAGCTGAAGGAAGAATACCTTAAAACTGGAGAGTTGAGACCCGTGTAATGGGTACCATGCAATATGACTTCAAAGGGTCTTCATTTGCTCACCGAACCTCTCCAATCCTATCACTGCTGCGTTTATGCCCCTGTACACACGCTTGATTCTCTTTCGGAGACATAGCAATCCATAGGTTTTAAGATACTTACTAGTCAGGTACATTCTTAGGCGTTTAATATGGGGTGTTGAGTCCATTTCGTTGAGCAAGAAGTCGCTCTTGTCTATTCCATATTTGGCTTAAGGAACTTTATCTGTGCTCATTTCAATCTCTGGTTTTATGCAGCACCCCAACTCACCTTTACCCTTAAGCAAGCATAAGTTGGTTTTCTAAATTTGAGACCCTGTTCTGTTCTGTAATTCAGTTCCTGTGTAGCCAAGTTTACATTCCGTGTATTAGTGATATCTTATGATGTTTCTTTTTCTGTGTGACTTATTTCAGTTAGAATCATCATACCTGAATCCACTCATTGTGCTGCTAAGGGCCTGATGACATAGATTTCACTGCTGAGTGATACTGCATTGTACGTAAGTACCACAAGTTCTTTATCCATTTTTCACTTTCTGTGATATTGAACTTGTACGGTAAACGAGGTTCTTGTAAACAGAGGCGTCCCAAACTTTGGGGTGGCTGTGTCTTTTTGATTTTAATTTCCCTAAGCTATAGGACCATAAGTGGAAGTGCCCTAGGCTCTGTTGCTTTGTTTTTTAGATGTTTCAGGAAACACCATACACTTCTCCCGAGTGTCTGTTGGCAATTTACATCCCGCCCATCAGCATAACAAGGCTCCCAGTTCTCCATGGCCTGTCCTGCCTTTCTGGATTTTACACTTTTTTCAGATGGCCCTTTTGACCGGGGGGAAGTGAGACTTCATTGTAGTGCAGATTTCCTTTGCAAGCTTGCTTGGTTGGCCACAAAGGGCGTATGCGTTTTTTCCTGAATATATTCAGGAAAAAACGCATACGCCCTTTTTGGCCAAGTGCATCATTGTGGACGTTCTGCCTCTTTTCCTATGCTTTCAATGCAATTCCAGTCTACCTCCTGAAATCGGTTTCCTGCAATTCTGCCCCGCTTTCAAGACCTCTTGGCAGCCTTACTTCAGTATATTTTTGGACGATAGTTGTCATTTATAACTCTGCAGGTTTGTGAATTACAGTGTCCCTGAGCTCCTTTCTTCAACTCGTTTTCTTGTGAGCTGGCCGCAAGACCGCAGGATGGCTGCAGGCCCTAATCTGGTTCTGGCACGGCATGCTGAGCCTTTGGTTATTTCCTCTTCCTGGTGGGAAATGAGAGTTAAATTTGCCCGTCCAGACACCTCCAGCTAGTCTCTCATTGGTTCTCGCTATTCCTGTTCATCTTCCGCAGAAATTGCAAACTGGGCCAAACAGGAGGTTAAAGGGACTGACTCTGCAAGTCGGGAGAGTGTTAGTAAAGCGTCTGGAATGTTGCACCCGAGTACCAGGGTACGAAAACTGAGACATATTTGAACACGTCTCCCGATCACATGGTTGATCATACTCTAGGTTCCACATGCATGTTTTAGCTGAAGGAAGAATACCTTAAACCTTGGTAGTTGAAACCCGTGGAATGGGTACCATGCAATATGACTTCTAAGAGTCTTCATTTGCTCACCGAACCTCTCCAATCCTATCACTGCTGCGTTTATGCCCCTGTACACACGCTTGATTCTCTTTCGGAGACATAGCAATCCATCGGTTTTAAGATACTTACTAGTCAGGTACATTCTTAGGCGTTTAATATGGGGTGTTGAGTCCATTTCGTTGAGCAAGAAGTCGCTCTTGTCTATTCCATATTTGGCTTAAGGAACTTTATCTGTGCTCATTTCAATCTCTGGTTTTATGCAGCACCCCAACTCACCTTTACCCTTAAGCAAGCATAAGTTGGTTTTCTAAATTTGAGACCCTGTTCTGTTCTGTAATTCAGTTCCTGTGTAGCCAAGTTTACATTCCGTGTATTAGTGATATCTTATGATGTTTCTTTTTCTGTGTGACTTATTTCAGTTAGAATCATCATACCTGAATCCACTCATTGTGCTGCTAAGGGCCTGATGACATAGATTTCACTGCTGAGTGATACTGCATTGTACGTAAGTACCACAAGTTCTTTATCCATTTTTCACTTTCTGTGATATTGAACTTGTACGGTAAACGAGGTTCTTGTAAACAGAGGCGTCCCAAACTTTGGGGTGGCTGTGTCTTTTTGATTTTAATTTCCCTAAGCTATAGGACCATAAGTGGAAGTGCCCTAGGCTCTGTTGCTTTGTTTTTTAGATGTTTCAGGAAACACCATACACTTCTCCCGAGTGTCTGTTGGCAATTTACATCCCGCCCATCAGCATAACAAGGCTCCCAGTTCTCCATGGCCTGTCCTGCCTTTCTGGATTTTACACTTTTTTCAGATGGCCCTTTTGACCGGGGGGAAGTGAGACTTCATTGTAGTGCAGATTTCCTTTGCAAGCTTGCTTGGTTGGCCACAAAGGGCGTATGCGTTTTTTCCTGAATATATTCAGGAAAAAACGCATACGCCCTTTTTGGCCAAGTGCATCATTGTGGACGTTCTGCCTCTTTTCCTATGCTTTCAATGCAATTCCAGTCTACCTCCTGAAATCGGTTTCCTGCAATTCTGCCCCGCTTTCAAGACCTCTTGGCAGCCTTACTTCAGTATATTTTTGGACGATAGTTGTCATTTATAACTCTGCAGGTTTGTGAATTACAGTGTCCCTGAGCTCCTTTCTTCAACTCGTTTTCTTGTGAGCTGGCCGCAAGACCGCAGGATGGCTGCAGGCCCTAATCTGGTTCTGGCACGGCATGCTGAGCCTTTGGTTATTTCCTCTTCCTGGTGGGAAATGAGAGTTAAATTTGCCCGTCCAGACACCTCCAGCTAGTCTCTCATTGGTTCTCGCTATTCCTGTTCATCTTCCGCAGAAATTGCAAACTGGGCCAAACAGGAGGTTAAAGGGACTGACTCTGCAAGTCGGGAGAGTGTTAGTAAAGCGTCTGGAATGTTGCACCCGAGTACCAGGGTACGAAAACTGAGACATATTTGAACACGTCTCCCGATCACATGGTTGATCATACTCTAGGTTCCACATGCATGTTTTAGCTGAAGGAAGAATACCTTAAACCTTGGTAGTTGAAACCCGTGGAATGGGTACCATGCAATATGACTTCTAAGAGTCTTCATTTGCTCACCGAACCTCTCCAATCCTATCACTGCTGCGTTTATGCCCCTGTACACACGCTTGATTCTCTTTCGGAGACATAGCAATCCATCGGTTTTAAGATACTTACTAGTCAGGTACATTCTTAGGCGTTTAATATGGGGTGTTGAGTCCATTTCGTTGAGCAAGAAGTCGCTCTTGTCTATTCCATATTTGGCTTAAGGAACTTTATCTGTGCTCATTTCAATCTCTGGTTTTATGCAGCACCCCAACTCACCTTTACCCTTAAGCAAGCATAAGTTGGTTTTCTAAATTTGAGACCCTGTTCTGTTCTGTAATTCAGTTCCTGTGTAGCCAAGTTTACATTCCGTGTATTAGTGATATCTTATGATGTTTCTTTTTCTGTGTGACTTATTTCAGTTAGAATCATCATACCTGAATCCACTCATTGTGCTGCTAAGGGCCTGATGACATAGATTTCACTGCTGAGTGATACTGCATTGTACGTAAGTACCACAAGTTCTTTATCCATTTTTCACTTTCTGTGATATTGAACTTGTACGGTAAACGAGGTTCTTGTAAACAGAGGCGTCCCAAACTTTGGGGTGGCTGTGTCTTTTTGATTTTAATTTCCCTAAGCTATAGGACCATAAGTGGAAGTGCCCTAGGCTCTGTTGCTTTGTTTTTTAGATGTTTCAGGAAACACCATACACTTCTCCCGAGTGTCTGTTGGCAATTTACATCCCGCCCATCAGCATAACAAGGCTCCCAGTTCTCCATGGCCTGTCCTGCCTTTCTGGATTTTACACTTTTTTCAGATGGCCCTTTTGACCGGGGGGAAGTGAGACTTCATTGTAGTGCAGATTTCCTTTGCAAGCTTGCTTGGTTGGCCACAAAGGGCGTATGCGTTTTTTCCTGAATATATTCAGGAAAAAACGCATACGCCCTTTTTGGCCAAGTGCATCATTGTGGACGTTCTGCCTCTTTTCCTATGCTTTCAATGCAATTCCAGTCTACCTCCTGAAATCGGTTTCCTGCAATTCTGCCCCGCTTTCAAGACCTCTTGGCAGCCTTACTTCAGTATATTTTTGGACGATAGTTGTCATTTATAACTCTGCAGGTTTGTGAATTACAGTGTCCCTGAGCTCCTTTCTTCAACTCGTTTTCTTGTGAGCTGGCCGCAAGACCGCAGGATGGCTGCAGGCCCTAATCTGGTTCTGGCACGGCATGCTGAGCCTTTGGTTATTTCCTCTTCCTGGTGGGAAATGAGAGTTAAATTTGCCCGTCCAGACACCTCCAGCTAGTCTCTCATTGGTTCTCGCTATTCCTGTTCATCTTCTGCAGAAATTGCAAACTGGGCCAAACAGGAGGTTAAAGGGACTGACTCTGCAAGTCGGGAGAGTGTTAGTAAAGCGTCTGGAATGTTGCACCCGAGTACCAGGGTACGAAAACTGAGACATATTTGAACACGTCTCCCGATCACATGGTTGATCATACTCTAGGTTCCACATGCATGTTTTAGCTGAAGGAAGAATACCTTAAACCTTGGTAGTTGAAACCCGTGGAATGGGTACCATGCAATATGACTTCTAAGAGTCTTCATTTGCTCACCGAACCTCTCCAATCCTATCACTGCTGCGTTTATGCCCCTGTACACACGCTTGATTCTCTTTCGGAGACATAGCAATCCATCGGTTTTAAGATACTTACTAGTCAGGTACATTCTTAGTTGTTTAATATGGGGTGTTGAGTCATTTCGTTGAGCAAGGAGTAGCTCTTGTCTATTCCATATTTGGCTTAAGGAACTTTATCTGTGCTCATTTCAATCTCTGGTTTTATGCAGCACCCCAACTCAACTTTCCCCTTAAACAAGCATAAGTTGGTTTTCTCAATTTGAGACCCTGTTCTGTTTTGTAATTCAGTTCCTCTGTATCCAAGTTTACATTCCATGTATTAGTGATATTTATTGATGTTTCTTTTTCTGTGTGACTTATTTCAGTTAGAATCACCATACCCGAATCCACTCATTGTGTTGCTACGGGCCTGATGACATAGATTTCATTGCTGAGTGATACTGCATTGTATGTGAGTACCACAACTTCTTTATCCATTTTTCACTTTCTGTGATATTGAACTTGTACTCTAAACGAGGTTGTTGTAAACAGAGCCGTCCCAAACTTTGGGGTGGCTGTGTCTTTTTGATTTTAATTTCCCTAAGCTATAGGACCATAAGTGGAAGTGCCCTAGGCTCTGTTGCTTTGTTTTTTAGATGTTTCAGGAAACACCATACACTTCTCCCGAGTGTCTGTTGGCAATTTACATCTCGCCCATCAGCATAACAAGGCTCCCAGTTCTCCATGGCCTGTCCTGCCTTTCTGGATTTTACACTTTTTTCAGATGGCCCTTTTGACCGGGGGGAAGTGAGACTTCATTGTAGTGCAGATTTCCTTTGCAAGCTTGCTTGGTTGGCCAAAAAATGGCGTATGCGTTTTTTCCTGAATATATTCAGGAAAAAACGCATACGCCCTTTTTGGCCGAGTGCATCATTGTGGACGTTCTGCCTCTTTTCCTATGCTTTAAATGCAATTCCAGTCTACCTCCTGAAATCGGTTTCCTGCAATTCTGCCCCACTTTCAAGTCCTCTTGGCAGCCTTACTTCAGTATATTTTTGGACGATAGCTGTCATTTATAACTCTGCAGGTTTGTGGATTACAGTGCCCCTGAGCTCCTTTCTTCAACTCGCTTTCTTGTGAGCTGGCCGTAACACCGCATGATGGCTTCAGGCTCTAATCTGGTTCCGGCATGGCACGCTGAGCCTTTGGTTATTTCCTCTTCCTGGTGGGAAATGAGAGTTAAATTTGCCCGTCCAGACACCTCCAGCTAGTCTCTCATTGGTTCTCCCTATTCCTGTTCATCTTCTGCAGAAATTGCAAACTGGGCCAAACAGGACGTTAAAGGGACTGCCTCTCCAAGTCGCGAGAGTGTTAGTAAAGCGTCTGGAATGTTGCACTCGAGTACCAGGGTACGAAAACTGAGACATATTTGAACACGTCTCCCGATCACATGGTTGATCATACTCTGGGTTCCACATGCATATTTTAGCTGTAGGAAGAATACCTTAAACCTGGGTAGTTGAAACCCGTGGAATGGGTACCATGCAATATGACTTCAAAGGGTCTTCATTTGCTCACCGAACCTCTCCAATCCTATCACTGCTGCGTTTATGCCCCTGTACACATGCCTGATTCTCTTTCGGAGACATAGCAATCCATAGGTTTTAAGATACTTACTAGTCAGGTACATTCTTAGGCGTTTAATAGGCGGTGTTGAGTCCATTTCGTTGAGCAAGGAGTAGCTCTTGTCTATTCCATATTTGGCTTAAGGAACTTTATCTGTGCTCATTTCAATCTCTGGTTTTATGCAGCACCCCAACTCACCTTTACCCTTAAGCAAGCATAAGTTGGTTTTCTAAATTTGAGACCCTGTTCTGTTCTGTAATTCAGTTCCTGTGTAGCCAAGTTTACATTCCGTGTATTACTGATACCTTATGATGTTTCTTTTTCTGTGTGACTTATTTCAGTTAGAATCATCGTACCTGAATCCATTCATTGTGCTGCTAAGCGCCTGATGACATAGATTTCATTGCTGAGTGATACTGCATTGTACGTAAGTACCACAGCTTCTTTATCCATTTTTCACTTTCTGTGATATTGAACTTGTACGGTAAATGAGGTTCTTGTAAACAGAGGCGTCCCAAACTTTGGGGTGGCTGTGTCTTTTTGATTTTAATTTCCCTAAGCTATAGGACCATAAGTGGAAGTGCCCTAGGCTCTGTTGCTTTGTTTTTTAGATGTTTCAGGAAACACCATACACTTCTCCCGAGTGTCTGTTGGCAATTTACATCCCGCCCATCAGCATAACAAGGCTCCCAGTTCTCCATGGCCTGTCCTGACTTTCTGGATTTTACACTTTTTTCAGATGGCCCTTTTGACCGGGGGGAAGTGAGACTTCATTGTAGTGCAGATTTCCTTTGCAAGCTTGCTTGGTTGGCCAAAAAGGGCGTATGCGTTTTTTCCTGAATATATTCAGGAAAAAACGCATACGCCCTTTTTGGCCAAGTGCATCATTGTGGACGTTCTGCCTCTTTTCCTATGCTTTCAATGCAATTCCAGTCTACCTCCTGAAATCAGTTTCCTGCAATTCTGCCCCGCTTTCAAGTCCTCTTGGCAGCCTTCCTTCAGTATATTTTTGGACGATAGCTGTCATTTATAACTCTGCAGGTTTGTGAATTACAGTGCCCCTGAGCTCCTTTCTTCAACTCGCTTTCTTGTGACCTGGCCGCAACACCGCAGGATGGCTTCAGGCCCTAATCTGGTTCCGGCATGGCACGCTGAGCCTTTGGTTAATTCCTCTTCCTGGTGGGAAATGAGAGTTAAATTTGCCCGTCCAGACACCTCCAGCTAGTCTCTCATTGGTTCTCCCTATTCCTGTTCATCTTCCGCAGAAATTGCAAACTGGGCCAAACAGGAGGTTAAAGGCGCTGACTCTCCAAGTGGGGAGAGTGTTAGTAAAGCGTCTGGAATGTTGCACCCGAGTACCAGGGGAGGAAAACTGAGACATATTTGAACAGGTCTCCCGATCACACGGTTGATCATACTCTGGGTTCCACATGCATGTTTTAGCTGAAGGAAGAATACCTTAAAACTGGAGAGTTGAGACCCGTGTAATGGGTACCATGCAATATGACTTCAAAGGGTCTTCATTTGCTCACCGAACCTCTCCAATCCTATCACTGCTGCGTTTATGCCCCTGTACACACGCTTGATTCTCTTTCGGAGACATAGCAATCCATAGGTTTTAAGATACTTACTAGTCAGGTACATTCTTAGACGTTTAATATGGGGTGTTGAGTCCATTTCGTTGAGCAAGGAGTAGCTCTTGTCTATTCCATATTTGGCTTAAGGAACTTTATCTGTGCTCATTTCAATCTCTGGTTTTATGCAGCACCCCAACTCACCTTTACCCTTAAGCAAGCATAAGTTGGTTTTCTAAATTTGAGACCCTGTTCTGTTCTGTAATTCAGTTCCTGTGTAGCCAAGTTTACATTCCGTGTATTACTGATATCTTATGATGTTTCTTTTTCTGTGTGACTTATTTCAGTTAGAATCATCATACCTGAATCCACTCATTGTGCTGCTAAGGGCCTGATGACATAAATTTCATTGCTGAGTGATACTGCATTGTACGTAAGTACCACAAGTTCTTTATCCATTTTTCACTTTCTGTGATATTGAACTTGTACGGTAAACGAGGTTCTTGTAAACAGAGGCGTCCCAATCTTTGGGGTGGCTGTGTCTTTTTGATTTTAATTTCCCTAAGCTATAGGACCATAAGTGGAAGTGCCCTAGGCTCTGTTGCTTTGTTTTTTAGATGTTTCAGGAAACACCATACACTTCTCCAGAGTGTCTGTTGGCAATTTACATCCCGCCCATCAGCATAACAAGGCTCCCAGTTCTCCATGGCCTGTCCTGCCTTTCAGGATTTTACACTTTTTTCAGATGGCCCTTTTGACCGGGGGGAATTGAGACTTCATTGTAGTGCAGATTTCCTTTGCAAGTTTGCTTGGTTGGCCATAAAGGGCGTATGCGTTTTTTCCTGAATATATTCAGGAAAAAACGCATACGTCCTTTTTGGCCAAGTGCATCATTGTGGACGTTCTGCCTCTTTTCCTATGCTTTCAATGCAATTCCAGTCTACCTCCTGAAATCGGTTTCCTGCAATTCTGCCCCGCTTTAAAGTCCTCTTGGCAGCCTTACTTCAGTATATTTTTGGACGATAGCTGTCATTTATAACTCTGCAGGTTTGTGAATTACAGTGCCCCTGCGCTCCTTTCTTCAACTCGCTTTCTTGTGACCTGGCCGCAACACCGCAGGATGGCTTCAGGCCCTAATCTGGTTCCGGCATGGCACACTGAGCCTTTGGTTAATTCCTCTTCCTGGTGGGAAATGAGAGTTAAATTTGCCCGTCCAGACACCTCCAGCTAGTCTCTCATTGGTTCTCCCTATTCCTGTTCATCTTCCGCAGAAATTGCAAACTGGGCCAAACAGGAGGTTAAAGGCGCTGACTCTCCAAGTGGGGAGAGTGTTAGTAAAGCGTCTGGAATGTTGCACCCGAGTACCAGGGGAGGAAAACTGAGACATATTTGAACACGTCTCCCGTTCACACGGTTGATCATACTCTGGGTTCCACATGCATGTTTTAGCTGAAGGAAGAATACCTTAAAACTGGAGAGTTGAGACCCGTGTAATGGGTACCATGCAATATGACTTCAAAGGGTCTTCATTTGCTCACCGAACCTCTCCAATCCTATCACTGCTGCGTTTATGCCCCTGTACACACGCTTGATTCTCTTTCGGAGACATAGCAATCCATAGGTTTTAAGATACTTACAAGTCAGGTACATTCTTAGGCGTTTAATATGGGGTGTTGAGTCCATTTCGTTGAGCAAGGAGTAGCTCTTGTCTATTCCATATTTGGCTTAAGGAACTTTATCTGTGCTCATTTCAATCTCTGGTTTTATGCAGCACCCCAACTCACCTTTACCCTTAAGCAAGCATAAGTTGGTTTTCTAAATTTGAGACCCTGTTCTGTTCTGTAATTCAGTTCCTGTGTAGCCAAGTTTACATTCCGTGTATTACTGATATCTTATGATGTTTCTTTTTCTGTGTGACTTATTTCAGTTAGAATCATCATACCTGAATCCACTCATTGTGCTGCTAAGGGCCTGATGACATAAATTTCATTGCTGAGTGATACTGCATTGTACGTAAGTACCACAAGTTCTTTATCCATTTTTCACTTTCTGTGATATTGAACTTGTATGGTAAACGAGGTTCTTGTAAACAGAGGCGTCCCAAACTTTGGGGTGGCTGTGTCTTTTTGATTTTAATTTCCCTAAGCTATAGGACCATAAGTGGAAGTGCCCTAGGCTCTGTTGCTTTGTTTTTTAGATGTTTCAGGAAACACCATACACTTCTCCCGAGTGTCTGTTGGCAATTTACATCCCGCCCATCAGCATAACAAGGCTCCCAGTTCTCCATGGCCTATCCTGCCTTTCTGGATTTTACACTTTTTTCAGATGGCCCTTTTGACCGGGGGGAAGTGAGACTTCATTGTAGTGCAGATTTCCTTTGCAAGCTTGCTTGGTTGGCCAAAAAGGGCGTATGCGTTTTTTCCTGAATATATTCAGGAAAAAACGCATACGCCCTTTTTGGCCAAGTGCATCATTGTGGACGTTCTGCCTCTTTTCCTATGCTTTCAATGCAATTCCAGTCTACCTCCTGAAATCGGTTTCCTGCAATTCTGCCCCGCTTTCAAGTCCTCTTGGCAGCCTTACTTCAGTATATTTTTGGACGATAGTTGTCATTTATAACTCTGCAGGTTTGTGAATTACAGTGTCCCTGAGCTCCTTTCTTCAACTCGTTTTCTTGTGAGCTGGCCGCAAGACCGCAGGATGGCTGCAGGCCCTAATCTGGTTCTGGCACGGCATGCTGAGCCTTTGGTTATTTCCTCTTCCTGGTGGGAAATGAGAGTTAAATTTGCCCGTCCAGACACCTCCAGCTAGTCTCTCATTGGTTCTCGCTATTCCTGTTCATCTTCCGCAGAAATTGCAAACTGGGCCAAACAGGAGGTTAAAGGGACTGACTCTGCAAGTTTGGAGAGTGTTAGTAAAGCGTCTGGAATGTTGCACCCGAGTACCAGGGTACGAAAACTGAGACATATTTGAACACGTCTCCCTATCACACCGTTGATCATATTCTGGGTTCCCCATGCATGTTTTAGCTGAAGGAAGAATACCTTAAACCTGGAGAGTTGAGACCCGTGTAATGGGTACCATGCAATAAGACTTCAAAGAGTCTTCATTTGCTCACCGAACCTCTCCAATCCTATCACTGCTGCGTTTATGCCCCTGTACACACGCTTGATTCTCTTTCGGAGACATAGCAATCCATCGGTTTTAAGATACTTACTAGTCAGGTACATTCTTAGTTGTTTAATATGGGGTTTTGAGTCATTTCGTTGAGCAAGGAGTAGCTCTTGTCTATTCCATATTTGGCTTAAGGAACTTTATCTGTGCTCATTTCAATCTCTGGTTTTATGCAGCACCCCAACTCAACTTTCCCCTTAAACAAGCATAAGTTGGTTTTCTCAATTTGAGACCCTGTTCTGTTTTGTAATTCAGTTCCTCTGTATCCAAGTTTACATTCCATGTATTAGTGATATTTATTGATGTTTCTTTTTCTGTGTGACTTATTTCAGTTAGAATCACCATACCCGAATCCACTCATTGTGCTGCTACGGGCCTGATGACATAGATTTCATTGCTGAGTGATACTGCATTGTATGTGAGTACCACAACTTCTTTATCCATTTTTCACTTTCTGTGATATTGAACTTGTACTGTAAACGAGGTTGTTGTAAACAGAGCCGTCCCAAAGTTTGGGGTGGCTGTGTCTTTTTGATTTTAATTTCCCTAAGCTATAGGACCATAAGTGGAAGTGCCCTAGGCTCTGTTGCTTTGTTTTTTAGATGTTTCAGGAAACACCATACACTTCTCCGGAGTGTCTGTTGGCAATTTACATCTCGCCCATCAGCATAACAAGGCTCCCAGTTCTCCATGGCCTGTCCTGCCTTTCTGGATTTTACACTTTTTTCAGATGGCCCTTTTGACCGGTGGGAAGTGAGACTTCATTGTAGTGCAGATTTCCTTTGCAAGCTTGCTTGGTTGGCCAAAAAATGGCGTATGCGTTTTTTCCTGAATATATTCAGGAAAAAACGCATACGCCCTTTTTGGCCAAGTGCATCATTGTGGACGTTCTGCCTCTTTTCCTATGCTTTAAATGCAATTCCAGTCTACCTCCTGAAATCGGTTTCCTGCAATTCTGCCCCACTTTCAAGTCCTCTTGGCAGCCTTACTTCAGTATATTTTTGGACGATAGCTGTCATTTATAACTCTGCAGGTTTGTGGATTTCAGTGCCCCTGAGCTCCTTTCTTCAACTCGCTTTCTTGTGAGCTGGCCGTAACACCGCAGGATGGCTTCAGGCTCTAATCTGGTTCTGGCACGGCACGCTGAGCCTTTGGTTAATTCCTCTTCCTGGTGGGAAATGAGAGTTAAATTTGCCCGTCCAGACACCTCCAGCTAGTCTCTCATTGGTTCTCGCTATTCCTGTTCATCTTCTGCAGAAATTGCAAACTGGGCCAAACAGGAGGTTAAAGGGACTGACTCTCCAAGTGGGGAGAGTGTTAGTAAAGCATCTGGAATGTTGCACCCGAGTACCAGGGGAGGAAAACTGAGACATATTTGAACACGTCTCCCGATCACATGGTTGATCATACTCTAGGTTCCACATGCATGTTTTAGCTGAAGGAAGAATACCTTAAACCAGGGTAGTGGAAACCCGTGGAATGGGTATCATGCAATATGACTTCAAAGGGTCTTCATTTGCTCACCGAACCTCTCCAATCCTATCACTGCTGCATTTATGCCCCTGTACACATGCTTGATTCTCTTTCGGAGACATAGCAATCCATAGGTTTTAAGATACTTACTAGTGAGGTACATTCTTTTGCGTTTAATATGCGGTGTTGAGTCCATTTCGTTGAGCAAGGAGTAGCTCTTGTCTATTCCATATTTGGCTTAAGGAACTTTATCTGAGCTCATTTCAATCTCTGGTTTTATGCAGCACCCCAACTCACCTTTCCCCTTAAGCAAGCATAAGTTGGTTTTCTAAATTTGAGACCCTGTTCTGTTTTGGAATTCAGTTCCTGTGTAGCCAAGTTTACATTCCGTGTATTAGTGATATCTTATGATGTTTCTTTTTCTGTGTGACTTATTTCAGTTAGAATCATCGTACCTGAATCCACTCATTATGCTGCTACGGGTCAGATGACATAGATTTCATTGCTGAGTGATACTGCATTGTACGTAAGTACCACAAGTTCTTTATCCATTTTTCACTTTCTGCGATGTTGAACTTGTACTGTAAATGAGGTTCTTGTAAACAGAGGCGTCCCAAACTTTGGGGTGGCTGTGTCTTTTTGATTTTAATTTCCCTAAGCTATAGGACGATAAGTGGAAGTGCCCTAGGCTCTGTTGCTTTGTTTTTTAGATGTTTCAGGAAACACCATACACTTCTCCCGAGTGTCTGTTGGCAAGTTACATCCCGCCCATCAGCATAACAAGGCTCCCAGTTCTCCATGGCCTGTCCTGCCTTTCTGGATTTTACACTTTTTTCCGATGGCCCTTTTGACCGGGGGGAAGTGAGACTTCATTGTAGTGCAGATTTCCTTTGCAAGTTTGCTTGGTTGGCCAAAAAGGGCGTATGCCTTTTTCCTGAATATATTCAGGAAAAAACGCATACGCCCTTTTTGGCCAAGTGCATCATTGTGGACGTTCTGCCTCTTTTCCTATGCTTTCAATGCAATTCCAGTCTACCTCCTGAAATCGGTTTCCTGCAATTCTGCCCCGCTTTCAAGTCCTCTTGGCAGCCTTACTTCAGTATATTTTTGGACGATAGCTGTCATTTATAACTCTGCAGGTTTGTGAATTACAGTGCCCCTGAGCTCCTTTCTTCAATTCGCTTTCTTTTGAGCTGGCCGCAACACCACAGGATGGCTTCAGGCCCTAATCTGGTTCCGGCACAGCACGCTGAGCCTTTGGTTATTTCCTCTTCCTGGTGGGAAATGAGAGTTAAATTTGCCCGTCCAGACACCTCCAGCTAGTCTCTCATTGGTTCTGGCTATTCCTGTTCATCTTCCGCAGAAATTGCAAATTGGGCCAAACAGGAGGTTAAAGGCGCTGATTCTCCAAGTGGGGAGAGTGTTAGTAAAGCATCTTGAATGTTGCACCCGAGTACCAGGGGAGGAAAACTGAGACATATTTGAACACGTCTCCCGTTCACACGGTTGATCATATTCTGGGTTCCACATGCATGTTTTAGCTGAAGGAAGAATACCTTAAACCTGGAGAGTTGAGACCCGTGTAATGGGTACCATGCAATATGACTTCAAAGGGTCTTCATTTGCTCACCGAACCTCTCCAATCCTATCACTGCTGCGTTTATGCCCCTGTACACATGCTTGATTCTCTTTTGGAGACATAGCAATCCATAGGTTTTAAGATACTTACTAGTCAGGTACATTCTTAGGCGTTTAATATGGGGTGTTGAGTCCATTTCGTTGAGCAAGGAGTAGCTCTTGTCTATTCCATATTTGGCTTAAGGAACTTTATCTGTGCTCATTTCAATCTCTGGTTTTATGCAGCACCCCAACTCATCTTTACCCTTAAGCAAGCATAAGTTGGTTTTCTAAATTTGAGACCCTGTTCTGTTTTGGAATTCAGTTCCTGTGTAGCCAAGTTTACATTCCGTGTATTAGTGATATCTTATGATGTTTCTTTTTCTGTGTGACTTATTTCAGTTAGAATCATCGTACCTGAATCCACTCATTATGCTGCTACGGGCCAGATGACATAGATTTCATTGCTGAGTGATACTGCATTGTACGTAAGTACCACAAGTTCTTTATCCATTTTTCACTTTCTGCGATGTTGAACTTGTACTGTAAACGAGGTTCTTGTAAACAGAGGCGTCCCAAACTTTGGGGTGGCTGTGTCTTTTTGATTTTAATTTCCCTAAGCTATAGGACCATAAGTGGAAGTGCCCTAGGCTCTGTTGCTTTGTTTTTTAGATGTTTCAGGAAACACCATACACTTCTCCCGAGTGTCTGTTGGCAATTTACATCCCGCCCATCAGCATAACAAGGCTCCCAGTTCTCCATGGCCTGTCCTGCCTTTCTGGATTTTACACTTTTTTCAGATGGCCCTTTTGACCGGGGGGAAGTGAGACTTCATTGTAGTGCCGATTTCCATTGCAAGCTTGCTTGGTTGGCCAAAAAGGGCGTATGCCTTTTTTCCTGAATATATTCAGGAAAAAACGCATACGCCCTTTTTGGTCAAGTGCATCATTGTGGACGTTCTGCCTCTTTTCCTATGCTTTCAATGCAATTCCAGTCTACCTCCTGAAATCGGTTTCCTGCAATTCTGTCCCGCTTTCAAGTCCTCCTGGCAGCCTTACTTCAGTATATTTTTGGACGATAGCTGTCATTTATAACTCTGCAGGTTTGTGAATTACAGTGCCCCTGAGCTCCTTTCTTCAACTCGCTTTCTTGTGAGCTGGCCGCAACACCGCAGGATGGCTTCAGGCCCTAATCTGGTTCCGGCACGGCACGCTGACCCTTTGGTTATTTCCTCTTCCTGGTGGGAAATGAGAGTTAAATTTGCCGGTCCAGACACCTCCAGCTAGTCTCTCATTGGTTCTCCCTATTCCTGTTCATCTTCCGCAGGAATTGCAAACTGGGCCAAACAGGAGGTTAAAGGGACTGACTCTCCAAGTGGGGAGAGTGTTAGTAAAGCGTCTGGAATGTTGCACCCGAGTACCAGGGTACGAAAACTGAGACATATTTGAACACGTCTCCCGATCACATGGTTGATCATACTCTAGGTTCCACATGCATGTTTTAGCTGAAGGAAGAATACCTTAAACCTGGGTAGTTGAAACCCGTGGAATGGGTACCATGCAATATGACTTCAAAGGGTCTTCATTTGCTCACCGAACCTCTCCAATCCTATCACTGCTGCGTTTATGCCCCTGTACACATGCTTGATTCTCTTTCGGAGACATAGCAATCCATAGGTTTTAAGGTACTTACTAGTCAGGTACATTCTTAGGCGTTTAATATGCGGTGTTGAGTCCATTTCGTTGAGCAAGGAGTAGCTCTTGTCTATTCCATATTTGGCTTAAGGAACTTTATCTGTGCTCATTTCAATCTCTGGTGTTATGCAGCACCCCAACTCACCTTTACCCTTAAGCAAGCATAAGTTGGTTTTCTAAATTTGAGACCCTGTTCTGTTCTGTAATTCAGTTCCTGTGTAGCCAAGTTTACATTCCGTGTATTACTGATATCTTATGATGTTTCTTTTTCTGTGTGACTTATTTCAGTTAGAATCATCATACCTGAATCCACTCATTGTGCTGCTACGGGCCAGATGACATAGATTTCATTGCTGAGTGACATTGCTTTGTAAGTAAATACCACAACTTCTTTATCCATTTTTCACTTTCTGCGATGTTGAACTTGTAATGTAAACGAGGTTCTTGTAAACAGAGGCGTCCCAACTTTGGGGTGGCTGTGTCTTTTTTATTTTAATTTTCCTAAGCTATAGGACCATACGTGGAAGTGCCCTAGGCTCTGTTGCTTTGTTTTTTAGATGTTTCAGGAAACACCATACACTTCTCCCCAGTGTCTGTTGGCAATTTACATCCCGCCCATCAGCATAACAAGGCTCCCAGTTCTCCATGGCCTGTCCTGCCTTTCTGGATTTTACACTTTTTTCCGATGGCCCTTTTGACCGGGGGGAAGTGAGACTTCATTGTAGTGCAGATTTCCTTTGCAAGTTTGCTTGGTTGGCCAAAAAGGGCGTATGCCTTTTTCCTGAATATATTCAGGAAAAAACGCATACGCCCTTTTTGGCCAAGTGCATCATTGTGGACGTTCTGCCTCTTTTCCTATGCTTTCAATGCAATTCCAGTCTACCTCCTGAAATCGGTTTCCTGCAATTCTGCCCCGCTTTCAAGTCCTCTTGGCAGCCTTACTTCAGTATATTTTTGGACGATAGCTGTCATTTATAACTCTGCAGGTTTGTGAATTACAGTGCCCCTGAGCTCCTTTCTTCAACTCGCTTTCTTGTGACCTGGCCGCAACACCGCATGATGGCTTCAGGCCCTAATCTGGTTCTGGCACGGCACGCTGAGCCTTTGGTTAATTCCTCTTCCTGGTGGGAAATGAGAGTTAAATTTGCCCGTCCAGACACCACTCAGCTAGTCTCTCATTGGTTCTCGCTATTCCTGTTCATCTTCCACAGAAATTGCAAACTGGGCCAAACAGGAGGTTAAAGGGACTGACTCTCCAAGTCGGGAGAGTGTTAGTAAAGCGTCTGGAATGTTGCACCCGTGTACCAGGATACGAAAACTGAGACATATTTGAACACGTCTCCCGATCACATGGTTGATCATACTCTAGGTTCCACATGCATGTTTTAGCTGAAGGAAGAATACCTTTAACCTGGGTAGTTGAAACCCGTGGAATGGGTACCATGCAATATGACTTCAAAGGGTCTTCATTTGCTCACCGAACCTCTCCAATCCTATCACTGCTGCGTTTATGCCCCTGTACACACGCTTGATTCTCTTTTGGAGACATAGCAATCCATAGGTTTTAAGATACTTACTAGTCAGGTACATTCTTAGGCGTTTAATATGGGGTGTTGAGTCCATTTCGTTGAGCAAGGAGTAGCTCTTGTCTATTCCATATTTGGCTTAAGGAACTTTATCTGTGCTCATTTCAATCTCTGGTTTTATGCAGCACCCCAACTCACCTTTCCCCTTAAGCAAGCATAAGTTGGTTTTCAAAATTTGAGACCCTGTTCTGTTTTGGAATTCAGTTCCTGTGTAGCCAAGTTTACATTCCGTGTATTAGTGATATCTTATGATGTTTCTTTTTCTGTGTGACTTATTTCAGTTAGAATCATCGTACCTGAATCCACTCATTATGCTGCTACGGGTCAGATGACATAGATTTCATTGCTGAGTGATACTGCATTGTACGTAAGTACCACAAGTTCTTTATCCATTTTTCACTTTCTGCGATGTTGAACTTGTACTGTAAATGAGGTTCTTGTAAACAGAGGCGTCCCAAACTTTGGGGTGGCTGTGTCTTTTTGATTTTAATTTCCCTAAGCTATAGGACGATAAGTGGAAGTGCCCTAGGCTCTGTTGCTTTGTTTTTTAGATGTTTCAGGAAACACCATACACTTCTCCCGAGTGTCTGTTGGCAAGTTACATCCCGCCCATCAGCATAACAAGGCTCCCAGTTCTCCATGGCCTGTCCTGCCTTTCTGGATTTTACACTTTTTTCCGATGGCCCTTTTGACCGGGGGGAAGTGAGACTTCATTGTAGTGCAGATTTCCTTTGCAAGTTTGCTTGGTTGGCCAAAAAGGGCGTATGCCTTTTTCCTGAATATATTCAGGAAAAAACGCATACGCCCTTTTTGGCCAAGTGCATCATTGTGGACGTTCTGCCTCTTTTCCTATGCTTTCAATGCAATTCCAGTCTACCTCCTGAAATCGGTTTCCTGCAATTCTGCCCCGCTTTCAAGTCCTCTTGGCAGCCTTACTTCAGTATATTTTTGGACGATAGCTGTCATTTATAACTCTGCAGGTTTGTGAATTACAGTGCCCCTGAGCTCCTTTCTTCAACTCGCTTTCTTGTGACCTGGCCGCAACACCGCAGGATGGCTTCAGGCCCTAATCTGGTTCTGGCACGGCACGCTGAGCCTTTGGTTAATTCCTCTTCCTGGTGGGAAATGAGAGTTAAATTTGCCCGTCCAGACACCTCCAGCTAGTCTCTCATTGGTTCTCGCTATTCCTGTTCATCTTCCACAGAAATTGCAAACTGGGCCAAACAGGAGGTTAAAGGGACTGACTCTCCAAGTCGGGAGAGTGTTAGTAAAGCGTCTGGAATGTTGCACCCGAGTACCAGGATACGAAAACTGAGACATATTTGAACACGTCTCCCGATCACATGGTTGATCATACTCTAGGTTCCACATGCATGTTTTAGCTGAAGGAAGAATACCTTTAACCTGGGTAGTTGAAACCCGTGGAATGGGTACCATGCAATATGACTTCAAAGGGTCTTCATTTGCTCACCGAACCTCTCCAATCCTATCACTGCTGCGTTTATGCCCCTGTACACACGCTTGATTCTCTTTTGGAGACATAGCAATCCATAGGTTTTAAGATACTTACTAGTCAGGTACATTCTTAGGCGTTTAATATGGGGTGTTGAGTCCATTTCGTTGAGCAAGGAGTAGCTCTTGTCTATTCCATATTTGGCTTAAGGAACTTTATCTGTGCTCATTTCAATCTCTGGTTTTATGCAGCACCCCAACTCACCTTTCCCCTTAAGCAAGCATAAGTTGGTTTTCTAAATTTGAGACCCTGTTCTGTTTTGGAATTCAGTTCCTGTGTAGCCAAGTTTACATTCCGTGTATTAGTGATATCTTATGATGTTTCTTTTTCTGTGTGACTTATTTCAGTTAGAATCATCGTACCTGAATCCACTCATTATGCTGCTACGGGTCAGATGACATAGATTTCATTGCTGAGTGATACTGCATTGTACGTAAGTACCACAAGTTCTTTATCCATTTTTCACTTTCTGCGATGTTGAACTTGTACTGTAAATGAGGTTCTTGTAAACAGAGGCGTCCCAAACTTTGGGGTGGCTGTGTCTTTTTGATTTTAATTTCCCTAAGCTATAGGACGATAAGTGGAAGTGCCCTAGGCTCTGTTGCTTTGTTTTTTAGATGTTTCAGGAAACACCATACACTTCTCCCGAGTGTCTGTTGGCAAGTTACATCCCGCCCATCAGCATAACAAGGCTCCCAGTTCTCCATGGCCTGTCCTGCCTTTCTGGATTTTACACTTTTTTCAGATGGCCCTTTTGACCGGGGGGAAGTGAGACTTCATTGTAGTGCAGATTTCCTTTGCAAGTTTGCTTGGTTGGCCAAAAAGGGCGTATGCCTTTTTCCTGAATATATTCAGGAAAAAACGCATACGCCCTTTTTGGCCAAGTGCATCATTGTGGACGTTCTGCCTCTTTTCCTATGCTTTCAATGCAATTCCAGTCTACCTCCTGAAATCGGTTTCCTGCAATTCTGCCCCGCTTTCAAGTCCTCTTGGCAGCCTTACTTCAGTATATTTTTGGATGATAGCTGTAATTTATAACTCTGCAGGTTTGTGAATTACAGTTCCCCTGAGCTCCTTTCTTCAACTCGCTTTCTTGTGACCTGGCCGCAACACCGCAGGATGGCTTCAGGCCCTAATCTGGTTCTGGCACGGCACGCTGAGCCTTTGGTTAATTCCTCTTCCTGGTGGGAAACGAGAGTTAAATTTGCCCGTCCAGACACCTCCAGCTAGTCTCTCATTGGTTCTCGCTATTCCTGTTCATCTTCCACAGAAATTGCAAACTGGGCCAAACAGGAGGTTAAAGGGACTGACTCTCCAAGTCGGGAGAGTGTTAGTAAAGCGTCTGGAATGTTGCACCCGAGTACCAGGATACGAAAACTGAGACATATTTGAACACGTCTCCCGATCACATGGTTGATCATACTCTAGGTTCCACATGCATGTTTTAGCTGAAGGAAGAATACCTTTAACCTGGGTAGTTGAAACCCGTGGAATGGGTACCATGCAATATGACTTCAAAGGGTCTTCATTTGCTCACCGAACCTCTCCAATCCTATCACTGCTGCGTTTATGCCCCTGTACACACGCTTGATTCTCTTTTGGAGACATAGCAATCCATAGGTTTTAAGATACTTACTAGTCAGGTACATTCTTAGGCGTTTAATATGGGGTGTTGAGTCCATTTCGTTGAGCAAGGAGTAGCTCTTGTCTATTCCATATTTGGCTTAAGGAACTTTATCTGTGCTCATTTCAATCTCTGGTTTTATGCAGCACCCCAACTCACCTTTACCCTTAAGCAAGCATAAGTTGGTTTTCTAAATTTGAGACCCTGTTCTGTTTTGGAATTCAGTTCCTGTGTAGCCAAGTTTACATTCCGTGTATTAGTGATATCTTATGATGTTTCTTTTTCTGTGTGACTTATTTCAGTTAGAATCATCATACCTGAATCCACTCATTATGCTGCTACGGGCCTGATGACATAGATTTCATTGCTGAGTGATACTGCATTGTACGTAAGTACCACAAGTTCTTTATCCATTTTTCACTTTCTGCGATGTTGAACTTGTACTGTAAATGAGGTTCTTGTAAACAGAGGCGTCCCAAACTTTGGGGTGGCTGTGTCTTTTTTATTTTAATTTTCCTAAGCTATAGGACCATAAGTGGAAGTGCCCTAGGCTCTGTTGCTTTGTTTTTTAGATGTTTCAGGAAACACCATACACTTCTCCCCAGTGTCTGTTGGCAATTTACATCCCGCCCATCAGCATAACAAGGCTCCCAATTCTCCATGGCCTGTCCTGCCTTTCTGGATTTTACACTTTTTTCAGATGGCCCTTTTGACCGGGGGTAAGTGAGGCTTCATTGTAGTGCAGATTTCCTTTGCAAGCTTGCTTGGTTGGCCAAAAAGGGCGTATGCGTTTTTTCCTGAATATATTCAGGAAAAAACGCATACGCCCTTTTTGGCCAAGTACATCATTGTGGACGTTCTGCCTCTTTTCCTATGCTTTCAATGCAATTCCAGTCTACCTCCTGAAATCGGTTTCCTGCAATTCTGCCCCGCTTTCAAGTCCTCTTGGCAGCCTTACTTCAGTATATTTTTGGACGATAGCTGTCATTTATAACTCTGCAGGTTTGTGAATTACAGTGCCCCTGAGCTCCTTTCTTCAACTCGCTTTCTTGTGAGCTGGCCGCAACACCGCAGGATGGCTTCAGGCCCTAATCTGGTTCCGGCACGGCACGCTGAGCCTTTGGTTATTTCCTCTTCCTGGTGGGAAATGAGAGTTAAATTTGCCCGTCCAGACACCTCCAGCTAGTCTCTCATTGGTTCTCCCTATTCCTGTTCATCTTCCGCAGAAATTGCAAACTGGGCCAAACAGGAGGTTAAAGGGGCTGACTCTCCAAGTGGAGAGAGTGTTAGTAAAGCGTCTGGAATGTTGCACCCGAGTACCATGGGAGGAAAACTGAGACATATTTGAACACTTCTCCCGTTCACATGGTTGATCATACTCTGGGTTCCACATGCAAGTTTCAGCTGAAGGAAGAATACCTTAAACCTGGAGAGTTGAGACCCGTGGAATGGGTACCATGCAATATGACTTCAAAGGGTCTTCATTTGCTCACCGAACCTCTCCAATCCTATCACTGCTGCGTTTATGCCCCTGTACACACGCTTGATTCTCCTTTGGAGACATAGCAATCCATAGGTTTTAAGATACTTACTAGTCAGGTACATTCTTAGGCGTTTAATATGGGGTGTTGAGTCCATTTCGTTGAGCAAGGAGTAGCTCTTGTCTATTCCATATTTGGCTTAAGGAACTTTATCTGTGCTCATTTCAATCTCTGGTTTTATGCAGCACCCCAACTCACCTTTACCCTTAAGCAAGCATAAGTTGGTTTTCTAAATTTGAGACCCTGTTCTGTTTTGGAATTCAGTTCCTGTGTAGCCAAGTTTACATTCCGTGTATTAGTGATATCTTATGATGTTTCTTTTTCTGTGTGACTTATTTCAGTTAGAATCATCGTACCTGAATCCACTCATTATGCTGCTACGGACCAGATGACATAGATTTCATTGCTGAGTGATACTGCATTGTACGTAAGTACCACAAGTTCTTTATCCATTTTTCACTTTCTGCGATGTTGAACTTGTACTGTAAATGAGGTTCTTGTAAACAGAGGCGTCCCAAACTTTGGGGTGGCTGTGTCTTTTTGATTTTAATTTCCCTAAGCTATAGGACGATAAGTGGAAGTGCCCTAGGCTCTGTTGCTTTGTTTTTTAGATGTTTCAGGAAACACCATACACTTCTCCCGAGTGTCTGTTGGCAATTTACATCCCGCCCATCAGCATAACAAGGCTCCCAGTTCTCCATGGCCTGTCCTGCCTTTCTGGATTTTACACTTTTTTCTGATGGCCCTTTTGACCGGGGGGAAGTGAGACTTCATTGTAGTGCAGATTTCCTTTACAAGTTTGCTTGGTTGGCCAAAAAGGGCGTATGCGTTTTTTCCTGAATATATTCAGGAAAAAACGCATACGCCCTTTTTGGCCAAGTGCATCATTGTGGACGTTCTGCCTCTTTTCCTATGCTTTCAATGCAATTCCAGTCTACCTCCTGAAATCGGTTTCCTGCAATTCTGCCCCGCTTTCAAGTCCTCTTGGCAGCCTTACTTCAGTATATTTTTGGACGATAGCTGTCATTTATAACTCTGCAGGTTTGTGAATTACAGTGCCCCTGAGCTCCTTTCTTCAACTCGCTTTCTTGTGACCTGGCCGCAACACCGCAGGATGGCTTCAGGCCCTAATCTGGTTCCGGCACGGCACGCTGAGCCTTTGGTTATTTCCTCTTCCTGTTGGGAAATGAGAGTTAAATTTGCCCGTCCAGACACCTCCAGCTAGTCTCTCATTGGTTCTCCCTATTCCTGTTCATCTTCCGCAGAAATTGCAAACTGGGCCAAACAGGAGGTTAAAGGGACTGACTCTCCAAGTCGGGAGAGTGTTAGTAAAGCGTCTGGAATGTTGCACCCGAGTACCAGGGTACGAAAACTGAGACATATTTGAACACGTCTCCCGATCACATGGTTGATCATACTCTAGGTTCCACATGCATGTTTTAGCTGAAGGAAGAATACCTTAAACCTGGGTAGTTGAAACCCGTGGAATGGGTACCATGCAATATGACTTCAAAAGGTCTTCATTTGCTCACCGAACCTCTCCAATCCTATCACTGCTGCGTTTATGCCCCTGTACACATGCTTGCTTCTCTTTTGGAGACATAGCAATCCATAGGTTTTAAGATACTTACAAGTCAGGTACATTCTTAGGCGTTTAATATGCGGTGTTGAGTCCATTTCGTTGAGCAAGGAGTAGCTCTTGTCTATTCCATATTTGGATTAAGGAACTTTATCTGTGCTCATTTCAATCTCTGGTTTTATGCAGCACCCCAACTCACCTTTACCCTTAAGCAAGCATAAGTTGGTTTTCTAAATTTGAGACCCTGTTCTGTTCTGTAATTCAGTTCCTGTGTAGCCAAGTTTACATTCCGTGTATTACTGATATCTTATGATGTTTCTTTTTCTGTTTGACTTATTTCAGTTAGAATCATCATACCTGAATCCACTCATTGTGCTGCTACGGGCCAGATGACATAGATTTCATTGCTGAGTGACATTGCTTTGTAAGTAAATACCACAACTTCTTTATCCATTTTTCACTTTCTGCGATGTTGAACTTGTAATGTAAACGAGCTTCTTGTAAACAGAGGCGTCCCAAACTTTGGGGTGGCTGTGTCTTTTTTATTTTAATTTTCCTAAGCTATAGGACCATAAGTGGAAGTGCCCTAGGCTCTGTTGCTTTGTTTTTTAGATGTTTCAGGAAACACCATACACTTCTCCCCAGTGTCTGTTGGCAATTTACATCCCGCCCATCAGCATAACAAGGCTCCCAGTTCTCCATGGCCTGTCCTGCCTTTCTGGATTTTACACTTTTTTCAGATGGCCCTTTTGACCGGGGGGAAGTGAGACTTCATTGTAGTGCAGATTTCCTTTGCAAGCTTGCTTGGTTGGCCAAAAAGGGCGTATGCGTTTTTTCCTGAATATATTCAGGAAAAAACGCATACGCCCTTTTTGGCCAAGTACATCATTGTGGACGTTCTGCCTCTTTTCCTATGCTTTCAATGCAATTCCAGTCTACCTCCTGAAATCGGTTTCCTGCAATTCTGCCCCGCTTTCAAGTCCTCTTGGCAGCCTTACTTCAGTATATTTTTGGACGATAGCTGTCATTTATAACTCTGCAGGTTTGTGAATTACAGTGCCCCTGAGCTCCTTTCTTCAACTCTCTTTCTTGTGAGCTGGCCGCAACACCGCAGGATGGCTTCAGGCCCTAATCTGGTTCCGGCACGGCACGCTGAGCCTTTGGTTATTTCCTCTTCCTGGTGGGAAATGAGAGTTAAATTTGCCCGTCCAGACACCTCCAGCTAGTCTCTCATTGGTTCTCCCTATTCCTGTTCATCTTCTGCGGAAATTGCAAACTGGGCCAAACAGGAGGTTAAAGGGACTGACTCTCCAATTCGGGAGAGTGTTAGTAAAGCGTCTGGAATGTTGCACCCGAGTACCAGGGTACGAAAACTGAGACATATTTGAACACGTCTCCCGATCACATGGTTGATCATACTCTAGGTTCCACATGCATGTTTTAGCTGAAGGAAGAATACCTTAAACCTGGGTAGTTGAAACCCGTGGAATGGGTACCATGCAATATGACTTCAAAGGGTCTTCATTTGCTCACCGAACCTCTCCAATCCTATCACTGCTGCG
The DNA here is from genome assembly GCF_963455315.2 of Globicephala melas. Lineage (NCBI taxonomy): Eukaryota > Metazoa > Chordata > Mammalia > Artiodactyla > Delphinidae > Globicephala > Globicephala melas. Next base: position 72,999 of record NW_027207834.1, read on the forward strand.
TTTATGCCACTGTACACATGCTTGCTTCTCTTTCAGAGACATAGCAATCCATAGGTTTTAAGATACTTACTAGTCAGGTACATTCTTAGGCGTTTAATATGCGGTGTTGAGTCCATTTCGTTGAGCAAGGAGTAGCTCTTGTCTATTCCATATTTGGCTTAAGGAACTTTATCTGTGCTCATTTCAATCTCTGGTTTTATGCAGCACCCCAACTCACCTTTACCCTTAAGCAAGCATAAGTTGGTTTTCTAAATTTGAGACCCTGTTCTGTTCTGTAATTCAGTTCCTGTGTAGCCAAGTTTACATTCCGTGTATTACTGATATCTTATGATGTTTCTTTTTCTGTGTGACTTATTTCAGTTAGAATCATCATACCTGAATCCACTCATTGTGCTGCTACGGGCCAGATGACATAGATTTCATTGCTGAGTGACATTGCTTTGTAAGTAAATACCACAACTTCTTTATGCATTTTTCACTTTCTGCGATGTTGAACTTGTAATGTAAACGAGGTTCTTGTAAACAGAGGCGTCCCAAACTTTGGGGTGGCTGTGTCTTTTTTATTTTAATTTTCCTAAGCTATAGGACCATACGTGGAAGTGCCCTAGGCTCTGTTGCTTAGTTTTTTAGATGTTTCAGGAAACACCATACACTTCTCCCGAGTGTCTGTTGGCAAGTTACATCCCGCCCATCAGCATAACAAGGCTCCCAGTTCTCCATGGCCTGTCCTGCCTTTCTGGATTTTACACTTTTTTCCGATGGCCCTTTTGACCAGGGGGAAGTGAGACTTCATTGTAGTGCAGATTTCCTTTGCAAGTTTGCTTGGTTGGCCAAAAAGGGCGTATGCGTTTTTTCCTGAATATATTCAGGAAAAAACGCATACGCCCTTTTTGGCCAAGTGCATCATTGTGGACGTTCTCCCTCTTTTCCTATGCTTTCAATGCAATTCCAGTCTACCTCCTGAAATCGGTTTCCTGCAATTCTGCCCCGCATTCAAGTCCTCTTGGCAGCCTTACTTCAGTATATTTTTTGATGATAGCTGTCCTTTATAACTCTGCAGGTTTGTGAATTACAGTGCCCCTGAGCTCCTTTCTTCAACTCGCTTTCTTGTGAGCTGGCCGCAACACCACAGGATGGCTTCAGGCCCTAATCTGGTTCCGGCACGGCACGCTGAGCCTTTGGTTATTTCCTCTTCCTGGTGGGAAATGAGAGTTAAATTTGCCCGTCCAGACACCTCCAGCTAGTCTCTCATTGGTTTTCGCTATTCCTGTTCATCTTCCACAGAAATTGCAAACTGGGCCAAACAGGAGGTTAAAGGGACTGAGTCTCCAAGTCGGGAGAGTGTTAGTAAAGCGTCTGGAATGTTGCACCCGAGTACCAGGGTACGAAAACTGAGACATATTTGAACACGTCTCCCGTTCACACGGTTGATCATACTCTGGGTTCCACATGCATGTTTTAGCTGAAGGAAGAATACCTTAAACCTGGGTATTTGAGACCCGTGGAATGGGTACCATGCAATATGACTTCAAAGGGTCTTCATTTGCTCACCGAACCTCTCCAATCCTATCACTGCTGCGTTTATGCCCCTGTACACATGCTTGATTCTCTTTCAGAGACATAGCAATCCATAGGTTTTAAGATACTTACTAGTCAGGTACATTCTTAGGCGTTTAATATGCGGTGTTGAGTCCACTTCATTGAGCAAGGAGTAGCTCTTGTCTATTCCATATTTGGCTTATGGAACTTTATCTGTGCTCATTTCAATCTCTGGTTTTATGCAGCACCCCAACTCACCTTTCCCCTTAAGCAAGCATAAGTTGGTTTTCTAAATTTGAGACCCTGTTCTGTTCTGTAATTCAGTTCCTGTGTAGCCAAGTTTACATTCCGTGTATTACTGATATCTTATGATGTTTCTTTTTCTGTGTGACTTATTTCAGTTAGAATCATCATACCTGAATCCACTCATTATGGTGCTATGGGCCTGATGACATAGATTTTATTGCTGAGTGATACTGCATAGTACGTAAGTACCACAAGTTCTTTATCCATTTTTCACTTTCTGTGATATTGAACTTGTACGGTAAACGAGGTTCTTGTAAACAGAGGCGTCCCAAACTTTGGGGTGGCTGTGTCTTTTTGATTTTAATTTCCCTAAGCTATAGGACCATAAGTGGAAGTGCCCTAGGCTCTGTTGCTTTGTTTTTTAGATGTTTCAGGAAACACCATACACTTCTCCCGAGTGTCTGTTGGCAATTGACATCCCGCCCATCAGCATAACAAGGCTCCCAGTTCTCCATGGCCTGTCCTGCCTTTCTGGATTTTACACTTTTTTCAGATGGCCCTTTTGACCGGGGGGAAGTGAGACTTCATTGTAGTGCAGATTTCCTTTGCAAGCTTGCTTGGTTGGCCAAAAAGGGCGTATGCGTTTTTTCCTGAATATATTCAGGAAAAAACGCATACTCCCTTTTGGCTAAGTGCATCATTGTGGACGTTCTGCCTCTTTTCCTATGCTTTCAATGCAATTCCAGTCTACCTCCTGAAATCGGTTTCCTGCAATTCTGCCCCGCTTTCAAGTCCTCTTGGCAGCCTTACTTCAGTATATTTTTGGACGATAGCTGTCATTTATAACTCTGCAGGTTTGTGAATTACAGTGCCCCTGAGCTCCTTTCTTCAACTCACTTTCTTGTGAGCTGGCCGCAACACCACAGGATGGCTTCAGGCCCTAATCTGGTTCTGGCACGGCACGCTGAGCCTTTGGTTATTTCCTCTTCCTGGTGGGAAATGAGAGTTAAATTTGCCCGTCCAGACACCTCCAGCTAGTCTCTCATTGGTTCTCCCTATTCCTGTTCATCTTCCGCAGAAATTGCAAACTGGGCCAAACAGGAGGTTAAAGGCGCTGACTCTCCAAGTGGGGAGAGTGTTAGTAAAGCGTCTGGAATGTTGCACCCGAGTACCAGGGGAGGAAAACTGAGACATATTTGAACACGTCTCCCGTTCACACGGTTGATCATACTCTGGGTTCCACATGCATGTTTTAGCTGAAGGAAGAATACCTTAAACCTGGAGAGTTGACACCCGTGGAATGGATACCATGCAATATGACTTCAAAGGGTCTTCATTTGCTCACCGAACTTCTCCAATCCTATCACTGCTGCGTTTATGCCCCTGTACACACGCTTGATTCTCTTTAGGAGACATAGCAATCCATAGGTTTTAAGATAGTTACTAGGCAGGTACATTCTTAGGCGTTTAATATGGGGTGTTGAGTCCATTTCGTTGAGCAAGGAGTAGCTCTTGTCTATTCCATATTTGGCTTAAGGAACTTTATCTGTGCTCATTTCAATCTCTGGTTTTATGCAGCACCCCAACTCACCTTTCCCCTTAAGCAAGCATAAGTTGGTTTTCTAAATTTGAGACCCTGTTCTGTTCTGTAATTCAGTTCCTGTTTAGCCAAGTTTACATTCCGTGTATTAGTGATATCTTATGATGTTTCTTTTTCTGTGTGTCTTATTTCAGTTAGAATCATCATACCTAAATCCAATTAATATGCTGCTACGGGCCTGATGACATAGATTTCATTGCTGAGTGATACTGCATTGTACGTAAGTATCACAAGTTCTTTATCCATTTTTCACTTTCTGTGACATTGAACTTGTACGGTAAACGAGGTTCTTGCAAACAGAGGCGTCCCAAACTTTGGGGTGGCTGTATCTTTTTGATTTTAATTTCCCTAAGCTATAGGACCATAAGTGGAAGTGCCCTAGGCTCTGTTGCTTTGTTTTTTAGATGTTTCAGGAAACACCATACACTTCTCCCGAGTGTCTGTTGGCAATTTACATCCCGCCCATCAGCATAACAAGGCTCCCAGTTCTCCATGGCCTGTCCTGCCTTTCTGGATTTTACACTTTTTTCTGATGGCCCTTTTGACCGGGGGGAAGTGAGACTTCATTGTAGTGCAGATTTCCTTTGCAAGTTTGCTTGGTTGGCCAAAAAGGGCGTATGCGTTTTTT